>NC_056741.1:1494783737-1494983737 GCF_019279795.1 Protopterus annectens
ACTGCAATTACTGCATACATAGCCAAATGTAAATCCTGTGTTTCACTCACAGAGGCACAGTTGAGACAATACAATATATACAAATATCACATGCCTCCCAAAGGTGCCTGGGACTAATTATATATGGCATGGTGTACGCTAGAGTAACTCTGCCCAGGCCCCTGCTAGAAGTGAGTAATAAATCAGGGAAATGACAGAGAGAGAGAGAGAGAGAGTGTGAGAGTAAGAGAGTGTGACGGTAAGAGAGAGAGAACGAAAGAGAGAACAGCGTTTTGGGTGAAGAACAATGCAAGTTGCTCCTTATGTGTAAAGCCACAGACTCATTCCAAGGCCTCACTTTCATAGACAACCTTTCCCACTGGATCTGCCATTTCAGTGTTATGCATCTTTCTGCATCAAGGACCCCACCACCGAGGAATAAACCACTTAGAAAATGGCAAAACTAACAGGTTGGACCAACAAACGTCTAACAAAAAGTAGCCTGGGGGGTGTAAAATATGCAAGAAATCATTAATGCAGCAACAATTTCTCTGATCAAGTCAATCTCGGCAAATTGTAACACAAGAAATGCCCTGTACAATATGAAAAACAGTTCATTAATAGTTGTGTGACCAACATAGAAAGCAACAGCAAATATTTTGTTAAAGTGTCACCTTGTGTTATACTCCAGCAAACTAATAAAAAATGGCCAATCTCACACCACTAGGCCCTCTCAAGCAGCAAGCTTCCCATGGCACAGCAAGCTTAACTATGTAGGGCAGAATGAAGCTCCATGAATGAAAAAAAAAAAAAAATCTACCTACATAATTCACACTGCCTGTTTTGTGCACAACTTCTCAGTTACTAAAATGGTACTTGCAATGTACATGCCTTTTTTTGTCATATCTGTAGATCAGAGAGCAGTTTTACAGGAAGCTAACAGATATGGACAGAATGACAGAAATTCAACAAGCAGCTGTAGAGGATGACATGCCACTCCGTATTAACGGATAGTGTAAAGCAAGGCTAGAAATTCTAGATGGCTTTTTAACAGACAGCCTTACACACAGGATTTACAGTAATGTCCTTCAAAAGGCAGAAGCCCGAAATAAACATAAATGCACACCCCACCACCACTGAATGATTCCATCTCTGTTACAGCATGATACAGCCTTTTAAAGTACAGCCTTTTTACAAACAGGACATTTCTCAACTTCTCTGGGAGGCAGGTGTCATAAACAACAAGCAGGCACTAGGCAAACATATTGATTTCCTGAACCTTATCGCACAGTAGCCAGTAAGCTTAGTAACCATGCTACTTTAATATGTAATTTACTGCTAGAACCAGCTAGACTAAAGGTGTCTGAAATATTTACTACAGAAAGATAAGACTTATGGTTGTGTGGGAGCAGCACATGCTCACATCCTCAGGAACAAGACTAAAGTAAAATTACATACTGCAGCTGATGACCTTAAGCAAGGTACAGGCAAACTTTGCACAAAGAGAAAAACAGGGCAGAGGAACAAGGCCTTTCAAGAGGCTTTCTAATGGATATTCAGAAGTAATACAAAGAAAGCAGTAGAACATTTTGGTACAGTAACAGTCGACAAGTTAGGAGAATCTTTTTCACACTTCCTTTTATGCTGTTTGCAGTCTCAAAATCAATTGCATCTGTAAACTAATTTCCAAATGTCAGACTACAGGCTGTTTTAATGTTAATGTTAGATATATGCATCTATTAGTAAGAAATTACCATGGTGCTATGGAGTCAGAAACAAAATGTACCTTCTCACAGAAGCTCTTTTTTTACAATGCTTTAACCATTACAAAACACAATGCCTCAGCGACATATTGGCAAGCACTCTGCATGCATGGCTTGGCAATAATCTCATCCTCCTGAAGTAGTGATGTGAATATGGCATTCTCAAGCAGAAACACAAATTATACAGATGCACGAATTCATGGAAACTAATCTGAGGCCCTAAAGAATAGGTTACTATTAAAATACCCTCAAGTCACAAGCAAAGAACTGACAGCACTGATCACTCATTTATCAAAGGGAGAAGTCATCACATTTGGGAAGGAACATACAATCTATGAACACCATACCTGAAACCTGTATTTACTGATGACTCATGGTTTCAAGTGCGAGGACACAAGTTACCCAACACACTGTAATGCATTACAATTACAATACAAAAAAACATTTGCATGAGGATGAACATAGGTTTATAGGTTTATAGGTTAGTACTAAGCTAACTGCCCCTGCGAGCCATTTTAAGCCTAGCCATTTATCCCTTGTGAGACGCAAACCCTGCACCTTGTGTTTGTAAGGCAAACACCTTAACCACTAGGCCACCCTCCTTTCCACAACCATAGTCCAGGAACTGGAAAGACTTAACATACTTTTTAAGAAATGCACATCAATTTACATTTTTTCATATAAATACATTTGTTTAGAACAGTCTAGAAAGCTGTAGATGAGATTTCAAGTTGTAATTGCACAATTTAAAGTTTGTGTTATTTTCTGCTTATCACATATGTGTTGCAAAACTGAAACTACAGATCCAGCACGAAAAAAAAAATAAAAGAAAAAGATGGCTTGAAGAGTAGACTGACATCAGTGGATGATATGTAAAAAAATATTTCTGGCTTCTGCCAGCAATAAGCAACATGACATAATAAAGAAACAAACAGAAAGACATAGGAAAAATAAGTGTTGCTATACACATCCAACAAAATGCAGCAAACTGAATGCCAGGTCAAAGCCTCCCTCCTTTTCAGAGCATTTTAAAATTCAGTTTACCAAAGTGAGTGTCCGCTTAGAAACTGAATCTTGTCTCTCTAATGGATTTGGTCATCTGCAGACTATTTACAAGTAATGAGTCTGCTATGTACACAGATCTAAAAACAGTGAATAAGAACTTATCCATTAATGGTATGTAAACCTAACAGACCACTTTTGTTTTCTCACAAAAACATGTTACTCCTAATTCTTTTCACACATTCCATGTATTCTTAAATTTTAGTCCTCTGCTCATCATGATACTTTACTTCTCTACCATGTTGTTTGAAGAAATTCTTCTCTATTCTGAACTGTTCTCCCTCCTAACCTCATTTCAGTTTCTTTGCAAGTTGTCAGCAAACTTATGTTAGGGGCTTAGAAGAACTGTAAACTCCTGCAATCTGTAGTTTGTGCAAGTATTACATATTTCCATATTTCTAATCAAAGCCCTGCCCTCACAAACACAGGATACATGCAACAGTGTTCTGGCATCCAAGATAAACATTTATTCTTTACTAAATTTATTAGGTATGCAAACTAGACCATAAGGTTCATTTTCAGTCAAGATCTAGTTAAGCAATATAAAAATTAACACCCATACACTGATGCTGATAAATAAGGGCACAAACAGCAGCAGGGACGGGTAATTACTGGCAATAATAACATAGCAGAGGGCTTAAAGTAGCTATGTAGTAATTTCTCTACACAGGAGTTCTCTGATGCATAGAGGAATCAAGAGTGAAGCTTCTCAGGGAGTTTCAGCTTGCCACTATCTAGCCTGAATACTGCATCTTTGTGTAGTACAGATTTAGCTTGCCACTTTTTTTTTTTTACTTCATATTTTGGTACATTACTCTGAAGCTTTTTATTTTGGTTATTAATTCAAGATGGTTTTGTCATATTGCCAAGCCTCTATTTGGCCTTTGCAATTTAATTTCTACCTTTTGAAATGTGCTGTGTCAAGAAGACTGCTATTGATTCCCTTGTATTTATTTTACTTGTGGTTCTGAATGCAGATTCATTACTTGCAATTGGGCTATACTTCATACTAATAAATGTTGATGACAAAGAGTTATAATCATATGCTTTGTTCTATACTTTTATTGTGGCTTTCTGATATGGATTGTGAATGCTGCTGTAGTTAAGAGTTTTAATCTGTCTTCAAACAGAAACTTTATAGAAATTGCACTACAATTAAAAAGCTTTCTTGAGCTGCCTAGGACAAATAACACAGACAGAATGTACCAGAATGTACGAAACTGGGGAAAAAAAAGGTGAACATGTGACTGATTAAATATTAAAACTACTTTTGGGATAGAACTCCCAAACTGCCTTCATTTAAGAGGCTGTGTGGCCCCCTGCCCTTTATCAACTTCCATTCAAGTTTTTTTTCTGATCCCCACAGGTATTATACATTCACGATTGCCACACACTTAACTAAAAAGATATTCTCCCTTGAAGTAAGAGTTATTTGATGATTTCCTTTGGCAAAACATATGCAAAACACAAAAATATGTTAACAAGCTTTCCCTATTACTGTAACAAGCACCTTGCATCAGTTATAAACTCACATCTTTTTAAATAGACATACAATCTACACTATTTGTGTTGGTGGTTTCGTAATGTCTCTCATGGTTACTGCATCCCTGATGAGTACAATCGAACTTGAAGATGCATAATCACACCCTTACTACAGATTCAGAAGTTGGAATGAGGCCGCCAGCCAGCCAGTGCGTTCTTAATCATCCACTATCACAGCAAGTCCAATTCAAAACTTTAAACACCGCATCATTCTTTAACAGGTGTTCTCTTTGCAATTATGACATCTTAGGAAAAATAAGCAAAATTATTTCTCCAAGTGATTTGGACTTTTGTTGTGTTACTGTAGTATTTTCTCATTCAAATAAAACAAACATCAGAAACAAAGTTTATTGGAATCTGTTTTTATGTTAAATTGCTGCTTCAACCATTTTTTCCGGTTCTACATTAAACAACGAAGGTAGAACATTGTAGTGCATGGTGCACCACAATCAACCCAGGGACATGTAACTTATGAATAAAAACTCTGACTATATCGTGAGTTGACAAAATGTACATTCAATATATGATGGGGTCTTTTTTATAAGAAATAAGGCCATGGTTGAATTTCCAACAACGCTCTATGCAGAATTAAAGGATGGTTTACATAAAACATATGTATTTGTTTGATTTTTCATAACATTAAATGAACTGTTCATATATTTGTACGAAAATACCAAGCACATGAAATCGCACATGAAAATGTATCTGAAAAAGATGATCTATTTAAGATGAAGTTGTATATTAGTAAGTTCAACTGAATAATTAGATGGAGGTAATTGAGTGATGCTTTAATATACAAGAAAAGGCTGCTTGGTGTAAAAATTATTCCTTGAAGGCAGAGGTACTGGACACACCAGTAAAATAATATTTTTCTATTCTTGGAGTGGTGTGTTTGTTTTTTTGCACCACAATTACAACCCAGAACTAAGGGGAAAAAAAAGTATTTCAGTGCTGTGAAGCCCTAATCTCACTCAGGAACAAAAACTTTGCTCAGCTCTTTCTCGAGGTGATTTCTTGGGAGTACAACAATTTGTTTATGATGAGAAACCCAATCAATCATCTGTATTATGAAACAAAGATGCCTTCTTTCTGAAACTGCATCCAATTCCACTCAGCAAATCTTCCTCCATTACATTGTCCAATGCTAGTACATCATGAAGGGGTGTCATAGGAGGTTACTAGGCTAATGGTTCTGGGGCCCTTGTAAGCGTAGCCAAGAGTTTATCCTCAAAAAGAAAACTCAGTCAGCACCTGTCGCCCCTATCAATGAGGGACAGGTGGAACCCCTGGGACGAATTTGTGGTTTCCCATCCACTCTATTCCAGAGACGGGGCAGCCTCTGGGAGACAAACTTGTCTCTCCAGCAGGTTTTGTTAATATCACATATTAGGTTTAGGCCTTCTGAATGGGTAGTACCATGAGGAGTTAGACTTACGGACATGGAGCATCTCTAATAGGGCAGGGTCTGAGATTGCCTTGTAGGCAAGACACAGATAACCCCTGAGCAATCAGTACAATACCGAGTAGAGAGAGTGACTTGAGCCTGCCTGTATAGGACAGGTGTTGGAGGCCATGGCTTCTCTTTGTGAGATATTTCAGTGGCCTTTCCAGTTGGTGCAGATGTTTAGAGATGTACATCTCAAACAGGGCATTATATTCAATTATTGGTCTAATGAGGGAAGAGTACAGAGAGGGAATAACCTCCTTTTTTCTGGATGCAATCCTTTTAATTATGAGATGAACAAAGTAAAAGGCTTTCTGACCACTACTGCTACATTATGGTCGAATGTGAGGTTATCAGCCTGAGTGCCCAGGTCTCTCACCACAGGTTGTGTGCTTAGGGGTTGCCATTGAAGTGATAATCAGTAGTGGTCATGTTTTTGCCAGATGATATGACACATTTTTTTGCATTTAGCTTGATGCCATGACTTTGGCACCAGCCATTAGCTGTGAGACCCTCTTGCAGTATACGTTAACATTATTTGGAGAGTCAACGACAGCATCCCAACTTACAGTCGTCAGCAAACTTAGACCGCTACAGGCCTTTTGTCTTTGCCTGTACCTTCCAGAAATAGATGCCAAACAGTAGGGGTCCCAGGACAGATCCCTGGGGAACTCCACTAGTGACAGGCCTATCGGAGGTGGAGGTGTCTATTTGGACTTTGAAGGTCCTGTCACTGAGCCAGTTGGCCACCCACCTGATGAGATAGATTTACGTTAAGTTGCATTAACTTTTTGATGATGCCCGAGTGGGGGATTGTGTCAACGGTCTTGGCCAAGTCAAGGTAAGCTTTATGTATGGACTTTCCCTCATCCAGGGCGTTGGTAACAGTCTTAAAGAAGTCAACCAGGTTCAAAAGGCAAAATCTACCCTTGACAAATCCTAACAGGGTGGGGTCAAGTGCTTGGAGATTGCCTATGCCCTTATTTAAGAGATCCATAATAATACACATTACATATCAGACTGGTCACCTTTTCATAGGCCAGAAATGGGACACTTACTGAAATTAACATTTTGCAGAGCAAAACAAAACCTCAGAATATAAAACAAGCCTTCCGCTCCACTATCAAAAAGTGTCACTGTTGTAGAATTTAGAATGTTATGCTTTACTGATCTTACAGAGTTCAGATATAAAACACTGTAATCCTCTGTACTATTAGGAAAAGTAAAAAGTGTTTTTTTTTCTTCTAAAACATTGGTGTAAGTGGCACATCTAGTGTTTTTTTTTTCATGTTAACTGTGAAAATCAGGAATCTTCTGTGAAAAGTGGGATATGTGGTAGACCTAGATACATGAGCCTGATATCAGATATTGTTACACTTTTCTTGCTTTTGTAGGAAGACATCACATGGCATGATCAACACAACAAAACAAGGACATTACAACAAAGGAAAAAAAAGTACAAGCACCTTACATCAAAAATATATATTCACATCTTTTAAACGTATCTCTGCAGTGTACAACATAATCTATATACACTTTGCTTGCTTTAGAATGTCTTTTATACTTAAGGTAGGCTTGATGAGCAAGCACAAAAAAAAATATTTTTAAACAAATACAGTGCAAAATGAAGGCTATATGGGTTCATATAGTTACCACAAGAGCCTTTATAATCCTCGCCATGCAACACAACCCTGCTCAACCCAATTGCTTCCCTTGTAACATGTGCACCTTAATTGGGGAATTCTGTTTATTAGGAGGTTGTTAAAAAGTTATGTGGGGTATGTTAGTTAGGGAATGTTTTCTGTTGGCCTTTGTCTACATGAGAAGTAGGGGGCAGCCCAGGGATGCATTTGCGACAGCCCAGGGATGTATTTGCGACTTCCCATCCAATGGTCAAGATTACATTTGAAGAGAGTTATGTATGGACTCTGCTTCATATGGAAGGGGAGCATATTCCACATCACAGGGATCCTTTCTTTCACATATCTGTACCATCAGCATGTTCTGCAAGCAAAGTTCAAATCCCTGGAACTAGCATTTCTGGTGCCGATTGTTTTGTGGATGTGCAAAAGCTCCATCAGGGCTGGACCCAAGGATGTTTTCTATGCCAAGCACAGATCACCTCTCTACAACCTGTAGGAGACCAAGTACAGATTCAGGGCTCTAAGGCAATCTGTAACTGATACCATGTTAATACTCTAGATTTGCTTGGTGAGGGCCCTCTGCAGGCATTCCAACTCTTGCATCTGCCTAGTCAGATACATGCCAAACTAGGCATGGTTCTCAATGACAAGTATGACAGGCAATGAGTAGAGTGGTACTATAAGTTGCCTGGACCTATATCAAAGTTAAATTCTTCAAACCAATTCAATAAAAACTAAAACAACCACCACCACTAAATAAACAAATAAAAAGAAAATGAGCAATTTTGCAGGCTGGAAGCAAGTCCCTTAGACCTCCCCCTGTTCTGGGTTTCACTCCATTTACTTAAATACACTACTTCTAAGGCCACATTAATACAACTACAAAAGACAAACCACAGTGTTCCAAAATAAATAAATAAATAAAAATGGTCCCTTTCACCACCACAGCCTTCCTCTGCAGATAAAAAAAAATAGAAAAACTGTGACACATAACCTATTCATCTCCTCGCTTTTACTTCATCAAAAGGTGATCGAAGCCCAAACACAGAAAAAAATCAAACCCCAAATGTTGTGCCTCAGTGGTTACACATTCTAATGAAATTATATTACTGCAATCAGACATGCTCCTGTTCTAAATTTAAGTCATTTTCATTAAAGAAATACTCCCACTACAAACAATGCAGAACTGTTTGGTATTATCAAATCAGAAAAATGTGCTACTTATTTATGTAGATTAAAAACAGATCTGATCTGTGTTCCAACTGAAAATTTTACTCCAAATTTAGAAGTTGACATGAGATCACTTAAAGCACTCAAGCTCGGGATGTATTGCTGATCCACTAAGCAACTATTGTATGTGACTGCTTTGTTTCACCCAGTTGAACCTTCATGGAACCCTACATTTCATCTTCTTAGTAGAAGAATGCTGGACAAAGCCAAAAATCTAGAAGAATAAAGACCCAAAATGAGAGACAGATTTTAAATACTGCTCTTGTAAACTTAAAAAGTTGACAGAATAATGTGTTTTGCATCATCAATCATTTTTTGAAGGATATGAAGTCTGATGTCATTTAATGACTTCAGTCCTCAAAGATTTGCCAGAAAACCATGTGTTTTATGAAGAGCAGACCAGAAATAGGAGGCAAAAATCTGGATATTCTTCAAAATTCTGGATAGTTGAGAGGTAGGCATGGAACGGATTTTCAGTTAAATATGGGAGACAAAGAATCTGTCTTCTTAATAATTAATAAATGTTAATTAACTACAGATAACCTGGTTAAAACAAACAAGATACACAAAGTGGGGGTGAAATGACAATTAGCAAATCATAAAGTATATGCAAACAAAAGTAGGAAGAACCAAATCTAGGACTGCTGGACAAAGCATGTTTGTAATGGCCATCAATCGCTAACATTTAGTTCCAACCAGAGTGAAACTTATTATTTACATCTCTTCCACAAACTTTATACACAATACAAAAAAAAACAATCAGTGGACAATGCCTTCCAGATATTATGTTCTTTTCATCAGAAAGCTTACCTTACTCCACTTTAAAACACCACCCAAACTTACACATCATCCCATTTGCTGTCTGTAACAGATGATGTAGTCTCTATACACACCACCCTTGCTTACATTAAATCTCATGCTGTTCTTTCCCACTGGTTATTTGTCATGGCATCTGTTATCACAGTGTTTACTTTCTGACTTAAGGAAGTTAAGGAGAATGGGAGGGGTAACTATATAAAAACATATTTTGAGCCTTAACAAAACAAAGCAATTAGCTCAAAAATAATCTAGCCTATTAAACCATTTTGAAACTATGTACAAATTGGCAAATCAGTCCTAAGTGTGAGCGGTCATCCAAAGATCACCAGCTTTTTTCTTCACTAAGAAAATATAGTATGGGATTACAGTTTTAGAACAAAAGCAAATGTACTGGCTGCAGTCTCACAACAACATTCAGGAGTATCCTAAAATGCAATTTAGGGCATGACAACTAACAAAATTCAGATATTCACCGAAAAAAAGACAAAGCAGTACTTTGTATAGATGGCAAAAAAAGCAAAGTACTTCTACTGCAGATGGATAGACAGTTAGCAAGAAAGAAAATATTCGCTCTCTCTAATGTTAGAAAAAGAGGGACATTCTGAGATTAAGGTAATTTAGCTAGAAAGTGAAACATCAGCATGGTAGCCCCTATTAGGCCATTCTTAAAAACAGCAAATAAAAAAAAAAGTGATGTAGTACCGCAAAGAACACTAAGATATGAAGCATATAAATTTGTTCAGTTTCTGGATGCAGCTGTCCTTCACGTTCTTAAGGACCAACTTTCGTTTTTCTTTAGCCATGGTGTTTATGTCTGAATCATTCCCAGACAATAAGGTCTCTTCCAAATATCTATCGACTCTTGTGGTGTAGTCTACCCTCTTCTCTGGCACACCTCCAGCACCACCATGATCTGCCAAGTGAAATGCAGCTGAAAAAAAGAATGATCATCAAAAATGGACAACGTTCAGAAAGTAGATCCAGGGGGTTCTTATTAGACAAGACAGGGAAGTAAGCGCAGATTCAGAAAGTTCCAGAACCAGATCTTGTAGTAAAGTCTTCTGCCCAAGAATTGCACTTTATCCTTTGTGCAGTCAAAAGATAAATTGGCAGGGATTTCTGTCAAACAGGCTGACTTTTTTTGGAACTTCATCTGAATATCTGCTCAATCCAGACACCTCTTCTTTTACTAATCAAATCTTCAGTTCCATTTAGTTCAAATACTTCACCTCCCATTTAAATAACCCCACTATCTGTCCGGAGAACTTCATATGAACACTGGAAGGCTTGCATTTCAGCCCTGTGCGTCTACCTTCTTCCATTTGTAAAACCTATCCAGTTTTAACAGCTGTCGCACTATCCCACTGCATTCCTGTCCCAAACACTTCTTAATACCAGTTCATAGTCCAATCTGCCTCTTCGTATTGTTCTCATCTACTCATGTTTTTGACTTCTGCATCTCTCAACTCATCCTTGATTAAATGAAGGTATATCCACTGGACGTCTGTTCCTGTTAGGTTACCTTGGTTTACAGGAAAAAAGATACTGGCTAGCGTTTATTGTTTTGTAAACACTGGCTAAACCATTTCAGGAACATAGCATCCTGTAGCCAAGTTAATATGTACAATTAACTGGTCACACCCAAGTAATAATCCACTGAAGTCATAACATTTTTGCCATTTCATTCCGCTGTTTAAGTGTAGCTACTGAAATCCCCCCTAGGCTGATCTCATCCGGCCAGTTAGCTGCTGCTCATTTTGTTGCAACAACTGGCCTTTCTAACATCTGGGACTTGACAAGGGACTTCCAGATTTCTGGGTTCAGGATTTTGTTCGTTCTTAAGACATGTATATTATATATTCATTTTCAATTTTTTTATCTTTTTGTAGTCCTGCTGCTTGACATGTTACAATGGTTTTCCATACTTTCTAAAATCTTAGGCATACTATGGGAATACACACTTCACTATAAAAAGTGCACATTAAGGAACATGTGCAGTCTTACATTTAACAAAATGGGCATAAGCCAAGCAGAGTGGTGAAAGCAACCAGTAACATTCCTAAAAGTATGTTTCTGCAGCATACTGGCCAAAGCTTATTATTAAAAATGTGTGTGCTACTTTAATGTGCCAGCTGTGAAGTATGCGTAGGTGTCTTTTGCTATTAGAACACAATGTACCTTTCAAAACAATGCACAAAGTCTGAAAATGCATTACTTATGGAGAGCTGTACAGTTACTTCGGAGCCAGTCATCAATATTGTAACATCACGAGCCAGCTCTGTTGGCATAGTGGGATAAAGCCCAGACATACAATGACGGAGGTAATACATGCATTAGAGGTATAAATGGAAGGGGGGGGGGTGTCTTGGTGCGTCTTATAACCAAATGAACAACAATTATTCTGCTTGTTGATTATAACTTATTTGAAATCCACCACAAGATGAAGGAGATCTTCTACAGTCACAAAGGAAAAAGTGTACAATAAAACTGACTTGACAAAGTAAAAAAAAAAAAATCCAAAACATGGTTCTACAATGCATTAATCTGTTAAAATTTCAATGCAAAAACTGACAAAAGCTTTCATCTTTCAAAGCAAAACATAATTAAAACTTTGTAAACAGTTATGTTCTTTTAGTGTTACCAAATGCTACAGGTTTATTTTTAAACAGTTGGTTTTGAGGAAAAAAAATTATTTAATCACAGTGCTGCTGTTGTGGAAAAAAAATAAAGTCAGCAGGTTTGGTTGTCTAACCATGTATGGGATTTTCAAAAGTATTTTTTCTAGTTTTAACTTGAACAGACAAGCCTGTCAGCTGTCTAACAAATCTGGTTGCAAAAGAGATAGAAGGCAGCTCCTTAAGTATCTGTCCAGGTAAACAACAAATTGAAATTATAGAAGGAATTCCTTACCCCTTTGTTTAAACATCCAAAAGTCTACAAATCCACCCAAGAATGCAAAAGGCCCTGAACTCAGGGACATCACAACTTGCTTTTTAAACAAGGCCACACAGAACTCCTAACTAACTGGTGTTTGCATTATGCAGTTATTGTTTCCACCTGGGCTGATTCAATGTAAATGCACTGCTTTCTAACTTATCCTACAGCCCCTACCCTAATAAAGTTTTGCAGAGCTGTAAATTACACAGTCTGCAGTACCTGGCCAACAGAGATATATGCATTACAGAAGAGTGACTGTCTATTTGTCCCACTCTGTAGCAGAGCCAAATTTTATATACTTGTACTGTTACCACCACGGTTTACCCACATGGGAGATTTGATGCACCAGGATGTGAAACCAGTTGCTCGCCTCACTAGCCCAGGTGTCATGCATGGTTTTCACACCTATGAGAACCACCAACCAGCATAGGCAGCAGTTTATCACACTCATTTTGGTCTTGGACACCTTTCTAATGAAATGCTAGACTCTACAAAATTTTATCTCTAGCCATTTCTCGGCCTCTCCTGGAAGTGCATTTATCAAATCTTCAATTTCCGTATGAAACTCTTCCAAACATTTCTAAGCTTTTCATTCTTCCTCGGCAAAAGGGAAACTTTTCATATTTTCTACCCCAGGCATCCCCACCTCCATCCACCACCACTGACCATCAAAACATATTTACATTTTTCGTAAAGGTTTTCCTTTACTGCTTCTCCACCTCACTGTCAAGATACACTTTGCTGAGGATTTCTTTTCAGATGGCATCTCCTATTGAAGCCTCCTCTACTGCCCCTTCTGGATAACTTCTACATTTTGTGGCCCATTCTGTGCAGCTGGTAAGTAAACCTGACCATAGCACATTAACCAGGTTTAATCAGTAGTACCTCCTCTTCCCATCTCCTGTACCCATTACGTGCCCTGCCCTTGGCCTTTATTACAATCATTCATCACATCTGAGTGGAGACAGAACTCCAGAGCTTCTCTGTTCTCTTCTAGTCAGTAGTGTTGTGCTTATTTTTGCGCTCTGCCTTTGAATCTTTATTCTTGGGTATCTTGTTATGAAGGTTCACACTGCATACCACCCCATTATCACATTTACTGAATCATCAATTGCACAACACTTTTCAGTAGAATTCACAAATTCACAAACCACAGCAAGCATTTCATCTATGCAAAATCACATAAAAATGCTCAATGAAAAAAATTGAATGGTCTTAGCACAAAATCACGAGGAAATCTCACACATTATTATTATTTAACTGCATTCTACTGAACATTACTCTGTCACCTATGAGGCAAGCAACTGACAGAGGCAGACACAATTACGAGGAAAGTCTCCTTTTCAACTATAGGTTGCAAGATCTTACTTTAAGCAACATGAAAGTTACTTCAGCTTTCAAAAGCATACATCATGTAACTACAGTAATGGAAAACAGGGCACATACCCTTACCACTTCCTGCCAGACAAGGTGAGCTACATAATTAATCTCTCCCACATCACAGTATATAAAGCAACCTTAAAGCAGAGGGACTCAATCAAGTTAAATATTCACAGGAGCAGATTACATATGAAGAAAAGGTCTGCCATTTAAAGATAATTTTCTTCTAAAGAAAGGAATAAAATAATCTGAACAAACTGAACATGTTCTCAACCTAGCATTATTTTCCAGCCTTACACCCAAAATCATGATGTCTGTGCAGCAGGCAAAGTACAGCTACAGTGGGTACAATAACATTTCATGGGCAGACCATTTTAATACACCTAACTGTATTTTCTTTCTTTGCTGCACAAGTCTTTCCTAATTTCAGCACCATGGACTATCATTTAACTAGATCTCTGTGAATTTACAAGATAAATACTGGTAATTTGATTCTTATCTTCCTTAAATCCAATTCCAAGCTAATTCTGTATTAAGGACACTAATGACAGCCTGAAGGGGAAAAGCCAGTTAACCCATAAAGAGTACATTTGTCTCATATTTAAAAGGATTACGATGCTTGAAAGTTAAAGCACAATGTATGTTTTTTCTGCACACATACAGTGTAAATGCAGTATAACCCAGTCATATTAAAACACATTTACTTTTCTGTAAATTATAAAAGGCAAATTAATACACTTGCATTCAAGCCCCATCTGCTTACATCTTAATAAATGTATGTTTCTTGCTCAGACAAACTATGCCATACTGTTTCAGATATTTTCCAAGCTGTTATCAATAAGATCACAACTGCAAGAGTTGCTATGAATCACGAAATACACAAGTTCAAGTGCTAGAAGTACTGCCTTGGCTGACAGCTGAACACAAAAGTCACTAAGGTCTATGTTTTGTTCATACAAACAATCTGCACCACCAAAGGCGATGAAAATAAGGGGTCTCCACAGTACTATTGAAAGTTATAAAATGTGGTTAAAGTCATTATCCAAATACTCATATAATGAAAATGCATACAAATACAATCTTTAGATTTGCACAAAGTTTTGTAACTGCACTCCTGGGATTGCTAAAGTGAAAGCGTTTAAGCATCCTGTATCAAAAACCCAAGCTCATTACAGTTCTAAATTTCAAAACAAAATACAATCAGACACCAGCCGAACTGAGTAGTACAAAAAAACTTCCACTTATTAACAAAACAGTAGTAAGCATTGCCTTGAGATTAGGCTGTCCAAACAAAGGCAACATGCTGGAGATATTCAGGGGTTCAGCTGCCTTGTCAGTACAGCTCACTAGCAGCAGTAGCAGCATGACATTCAAGGCAGTATGGGTTCAACTCTAGACAATACCTACCTCGCTTTCTATTTACATACATCTTATTTGTGAAGTGCAAGTTGTTAGTATACATGTAAATGTTTACACTCAAAGCACGATAATGCAGCAAATTTCAGCTAAAGTCATCAAAACTGCTGTACTAAAACTGCACATCTGCTATCCAGAGAAGCTGTGATGTGCACTATGGTTTTCACTTTTAAATACAAGTAATGAAAAACAGAAAACACAGTGGTTCCACAAAGCCAAATGCTTTTATTTGTTAATGGAGTACAACATCAAACTCAGGTCTATCAGGAATAACCATAGCATCAATGCAACAAGCAAAACCTCTTGGCTTGCTGTCATGCAGTGTCATAACAGAGCTATACTTCAATTATTTACTCGCAGACTAGAACTTCAAAGCCTGTTGAGTCAAGACTAAAATCAAATGAGTTTTACAAATGTTTACAGCTGGCCCTCAAGATTTGGGACTTTGAAACTGGTTATATTACCTAGGAGGGTGTTTTGTGGATGAGGTGTTGGGGATTCGCCCTCTCCAAATGCATCTTCATCAACCTTCCAGTTGATTTGGCAGAGTCTACTGAACATAATTCGTAGGACAGTCCATCAACCTTCCAGTTGATTTGGCAGAGTCTACTGAACATAATTCGTAGGACAGTCCACGAATGGATGACCCACATGCAACTGCTCTAGTACTCAAGCTAACCTTACTGGTGACTGCTCTTCTGATACTGTTTTAATATCATAGTATGATGCAGCAACTTTCACTATACTGAACACACAGTCGTAAGGTGCAAAAACAAAAAAAGTCTCCTAATGTAGTACAAACTGGGCAGTAACATGCAGCCCTGCCTCCCTCCCAAAACAATGACAAGGCTTATAGGGGTTAAGTTCTCACTGCACAATATCCTTTATTTACAGCATGCAGTTTGTATTTCACATAAAATGAAGGACACACCCCCAAATCTGTTCCAATGCGAGGAACATGTTCACTACAACCTTGTCTAACATAAGACAAGAGAGTCACTCCTAAAGGCTCATATACAAAACAACAGCAGTGGGATTAGTCATGTACACCACAATTCGTATCTACCAGGTTTTCTCAGGTCAAAAGTTTTTACAAAATGGGCACAAAAATCACTAGCTCACCCAAAATAGCAATAGTACCCATTTCATACAACTGCACTAAAATAACATACAGGACACCACACGGTTTGATGTGTACAAAAAAAAATCAAATCTTAATGCTCTGTACTGCTCCCTCCCCCACCATCTCTTTGAACTACTGTCCTTAACATCCAGTCAACCCATTTACTCCTTTCACGAGGAGCAAGAGGTTAAGGCCATCAGTTTTCTGACCAAGGTGAGAGCCTTATGACCTCTTTGGTCCTTGCTTGAGGCAAGTGCCCTATCATCTCATTTGCTCCCCTGGCATACAGTTTGACTAACACACACTTCCCAGCATAGATGAACTCGATTCAACAACTCACTCCACTATTTGGGTTCAGTTCACGAAGGTTCACCAAGGTGTAAAATAAAATACCAGTAACTTGTTACACCACATAATTTATATTAATTTGACAATTGTTGACTAGGAAAGCCTGACTGGGCCAGAAACACATTTTCAGTGGAGGCCCAGGGAGAAAAGTTCCACACAAAATGCAGATATTTTGACAATTTAAAGTTGTGTGTATAAATTACATTCTACTACAGAAAAATATACAGTTTAAGACATTATTAAATACATTTATAGACATAAAAAAGTTTAATCTGTGAATAGAATAACAGTTTAAAGTCAAGTCTATCTTTAATCTGTGAATAGAATAACAGTTTAAAGTCAAGTCTATCTGGGATACGAGGTAGAATTATATTTGTAAGAAGGTGAATTAAGTCATTATAGGTATAATTTGTAAATTAGTTTTGCAGGATTTATACAGTAAAACGTTTAATTGTAGGATTACTGGAATAGAGGGATTGTGATGGTTAAGGACAGTAGCGTCGAGAGAAATAAAGAGGATAGGTATGCAAGCATGAGAATACATAGTCAGATATGCAGAACTGGAAGAAAGAAGAAAAGATATCAGGTAGTGGAGTTAGGATAAGGGAGTGGGAGATACTAGGTGGTGGGTTGGGGGAGAGTGGGAGATGAGGGAAGGTGAGGCAAGAACTGAGGTAGTCCTTTGCTTCTTGCCATTTGAAAGTAAAATGAAACACTTGACAGAAATGTGCTATTCTGGTTTGCATTTAGAGAGTCCAAGACTGCAGTAATGGTCAATTCATGGCTGACGTTCAGATACAAGCATAACTTAAGTTTCCAAGAGAAGTTTTGCTCCCTCTGACCTTACTGTAGAACCCAGGTTAGATCAGCTGTGCCTTATGAAAAAAATACAGTAACTGTGGCTGACAAGGTAGATCAACAAGCCACTTTGAAGCCAGGAAGTTCAGGAGGCTGTGGATTCCAGCTCAACACTAATCACTTTAATAATCCAGTACTAACATTAAAATGTAGCACGGGATAAGAGGGAATCACTCATGAGGTACAGTCCTTTATGTGAGAAATTAAGACTTCCATCGGCATGAGGTGGTGATGGTAGTTCCAGCAGATATTAGAGTTTTACAGCCCTAAATCAAATGATCAGCATGGGAAGGTCCCCCACAGCCTGACCAAATTTTCCTAACCATCAGTTTAAATAAATCACCTTCCTGTCTGAACCCCAAACCCACAAATCACTGGCCTAGTTTTCAGCAAAATGAAATTGATAAATTATAACACTGAACAGAAAGAAAAATGTTTTTACATCTTTTGAACTATTGAGAATGACATATTTACACTTCTAAAAAACAAATTCTACAACAAAGAATTTTAATGTTGGCCATAATTTTATAACACATCCTTTTCAATACTTGAGAATATTGATCATCATGCAAAATCCAATAAGAACTTTTATAGTCTGAATACTCCAAATTTTAATCAGAGATAATTGCTTTTCAGGGAGTTTTTTCTTGTGTGTTTTGGCCTGATCTGGTAAATTGATCAGTTTTTATATATGGATAGGCCAGTACTCAGATAATCAACTGTTGGGTGAAAACTCCCTCTGAGAAGGTCTTCTAGCTAGTTATTGGAGTTCCGTTTCCCACTATAGGTCAATGTGCAGATGTACAACAGCCTGCCGTATAAGAGACTGAGTGTAGCAAATTCTGGTATGCAATTTGTTAAAACTGAGCATGTGTAATGGTGACATGCAGACATGCACACAATCTACCACAAGTCTAACACAAAGTGCTGCTCATTCTCCTTGCAGTGACGGAGGGGAGACGATATGACACCTGCTCAATCTTCATTAGCAGGGATCCTGTTAAAGAACTTCCTGCATGCAAATGCCATTATCTGTGTAAGCTACTGCAGAATGTTATGTCTTCACCACTACTACTACTACTACCCAAAAACAGAAAGCACACCTCTATTAAGTCTGTTCTCCATGAAAGATGTAAGCAATGTAAATCAGAGTTCTTCCCTCTGGGTCCTGGAGATGGCCCCTCTGAGAATGGCACTTACCTAGTTATGTGTAATTATGTTATTTGGTATAACCAGCAATCTTTTGTGCTAGTATTCACAACCACACAGCCAGCTCCAATCCTCCAGCAGCATACATACATATATGGACAAATATAAACTGTTCTCTGGAGACTGCTGTCCTCTCTTCTCATTCCAATTCCATGCTAGTAGATAAACTAGCACATTCACTTCTACTCTTCAGTCTTTTCTCACACACTCAAGCAGCAGAAACATTCAGTTCACGGATGTTATTAGCCCCTGATTTGTTGCTTTCTCAACCCTGCTTCTCCAAAGTCTTGTTTTAGAATCACATCTCTAATGAATACCTAATAGCTTTAAAACTATATGACAGAGTCCAAACAAGGCACACTATAGACACAAAAATGCAGCCTTGTGGGTAGGCCACTACTATTTTTTCTGCCCCTTTTGCTCTAGGATCTATGGTGAAAGAACACAGTGCAATTTTCAAAGTAATCAATCTGCCAACATAAGGAAAAACATTCTTGTGAAATCTATACAGATTTAAAACGTAGACATATGTATGCAGTGCAAAAACTGCTTGTAGAGAGTATACTGCCCTTCACTTCTGGCTGGCCTTTGTGATGAAATAACAGGTAAGGTCCAAAGTAACACTAACGACAGACTACATCTGAAATCACAAGTAATACACCTCAAGAATTTAGGTTGTACTCCATTTTATGGATTTTGACCATTCAAATCCAAATTAATGCATTTCCAATTCCCCAGAAATTGTTGGCAAAAGAAAATGAAACATCTGACTAACAACCTCCAGTAAAACAGTGGGCTAGATAAGGACAGAGCTCTACATTTAACTTTTTTAAAAACTGCAAACAATAAAAAGGCAATCCCCATGAATACATCTATGATTAAAAAGATAGGAATTAAACACACCTGACACTGAATCTTGCACTATGACACAATGGTTAAACTCGCTTCTTTTTAAAAAAAAAAAAAAAAAAAAAAAAAAAAAAAAAAAAAAAAAAAAAAGTGACATCACGATATTCTTCTTTTGTGCGTTAAACAATCAGACTATAAAACAATCAGACTATCACAATTTTCTTTGATTACTTCCTTTAAGTGAGTTAATGCCTCTCATCTAACGGGTTTTTATGAGTGAGACGAGCTCCACCACAGACACCTGTAAATAATGAAGAATTCCTTAACAGCCAAAGTAGAAAGTCTTGGGGAAATAGCTGAGGATGAAGACCCATGCAGACAAAGAGAACATGCAAATTTCAGCCCGGTAACATATGGATGGCAGAACTGAACCCTTCAAGTGACAGACAGTAGCATAAACCCCTGCACTGCACTGTTGCCCTACACTTAACATGATTTATTAATCTTTCCCCTTAAAAAAATAAATTTAAAACAACCATATGCAAATCAAAGAAAAAGCTGTTAGCTTGCAATACTACAGGACGTGTTGCTGGCATGTTGTACAACAAGAATACTGCACTGTATTTTTATAAAATGGCACACATACCAATGCAGCCAACATGACCACATCTAGAGAAAAAAACAAAAAAGGCAAGGGAAAGAACTTCTGAGAGCTGTGTATGATATTTGGGGGGAGGGGGTTAGTCCCAGTGACTGTTTAACTTGCTTAAAGGTAAAAGGACAATGCTCACAAAGAAGCACTGACTCACACATTCCTGAACAATTTGATCACAGTTGTATGCTTTCATTAATTATATCTTGTGAAGAGAACATGCACCAAAGTAAAAAAAAAAAAAAATCCTTAGTCAGGGATTCATACTAAATGGGTCAGTTATCGGTGACCGAGGTCATCATCCTGTGCAAATATTTATCAGGGCTGTACATTAAAGCTGGCGAGTGGAAACCATACTGTTCAGTCCAAAGATGCAGAATCTGTTTGAGTCTATTACATAAAATAATTCTACACACGTGATGCAGTTTTACATTTCAGAGAATTTAATTAATCTGAATGAGGGAGGAAATAAATATATGAATTAATATTTAAGCATGCCTCCAAAAGTGTACAACAGCAAAAAAAAAAGGAAAAGAAAGAGCATATCCTTTACTTTTTACTAATTATTCTTATAAAAAATGCCACGGCTTCAAAGTAATGCTCAGCACTATAAAGATAAATATAAATGCACCTTAAAACCCCTATTACTACCTGTGCTTACACTGCACCATGCTCAGGCAAAACCACAAACAAAGGGATAGAGATGAGTAGTCACCCTGACCAAATACTCACTATACAGCACAAAATATGATAAGCAATGCGCCAAATTAATAGGATTTTATTTATTTTGCATTTGTTAGCACAGCTGATGGTGGGGATGTCTACTGTTATTCACAGGTTTATACAACTGGCAGACATATACATAATCACCCAAGCAGCATACAAGCCTACTCAAGAACACTGCAGCATAAACTGCATATATGAAAAAAAAAACAGAAATAATGATTTTGTGTAATGTTCTTAATATTAACTGGTGTGCTCTTAAATCAGTTGAGATATACATGTGAATGCACCCTAGACTGGACACTAT
This sequence comes from Protopterus annectens, assembly GCF_019279795.1. NCBI lineage: Eukaryota > Metazoa > Chordata > Ceratodontiformes > Protopteridae > Protopterus > Protopterus annectens. The sequence goes on from NC_056741.1 coordinate 1,494,805,022, forward strand.
CCTCACATCCAGAACACATCAATGCAGTAAAAAATACTAGCGGACACATTTTATTTGCAGTCTGTTTACTAGGTAAGTGAACTGGTTTGCAGACACTTTTCAGCCACAACTTGGGCTCATAGACAAGTGCATAATACAGAATATTGCATAATGACACAAAATGCAGACTAAAATGATAAAAAGTAAGAATATAAATACACAATGGTTTTGCGCATAGGCAAATAAAAAAGCAGACATAAATATGCAAAATAACTAATATAAAATATAACACTTTAGCAGACAGATAAGAAAATGTAGGTATACATGTGCAAATTAATAAAACTTAAATGAATATTTACAGTTTACATTGCTGCAATGTTTCATTAAGTAATGGAGAGGGACTTCAGCTATTTTGTAAGCTATGAGCTCAGCAGAGGCGGACAGTGTCAAGAAAACACCTGAAAGTACATTCAAACTGAAGGAGAAATTGTGGGATGGGTTTGTAAGCACTTAATTCATTAAGTGACCTATTTTCACTTAGGAGATGGTTCCAGGTAGCTAAGCCAAGCTTGCAAAAGGTTTCTGACCTACAACTGTGTTGAACTGTGGTCTAGCTAGCATAATAGTATCATCAGAGCTGGATCTTAGGATCCAGTTTGGCTCTCTGATTCAAAGGGTGTTATCAGAGGATAGTGACCTAAAATGAAGTACAAGTGATAGAAATGTTTTGTTCTGAGCCAGCAGCCATTTACATTTGCATAAAAGATCACAATGCTGGATTTGATTTCCAGAGATTAGTGTAAATCTCCAGATTTTAATTTTCCACTAATTGAATGTTTTGTGTGTGTTGGTGCCCGAGCAGAAGCACAAAAGGCAACAAGCACACTTAAGGTTTGATACAAGTACACTTCTGGCTATACTTGAACATGGTAACATGGGATACTAGGTTGGAAAGTTAATACAGTACAGAGAGAGTAGATTATCTGAAACATCAATTGTCCAAACCAGTCTTACAAAGTTTTCGGGTAGGAAAAAGTCTGAATATGTAAATATTATAGGCATTTGCTTGAGCATGTTTTTTGAGCTTGTTGCCAGCTTGTGTGTGAAAACTATTCTTTATTGTCCACTGGAATTGCTGAATGGTTGAAAAGTGTATTCCTGCATGTGATTTCAGAAGTTTGTTATCCAGTTCAATTATATAGAATATCCGAACTACCCTAGGTCCCAATTAGTTCATATAATCGACTCTATACTGTAGCAAAGCTTATTGAGCCAGAGTTTTGTTAATAGTTTTATCTTTATGGTGGTGGTGGTGGGGGTGGGGGGGTGGGGGGGGCAGTGAGATCCTTTCAGATATTTTTGGTCACCAATGACTAGGACTGCTTACATGAGGCAGTTTTAGACTGATAGGTGGGAGCACTCAACTTTTGCGATGCACTAAAAAGCATAGTGCTAGACTTGCTGGCATTAATGATGAGCATGTCAGCCATTATCCAGGAACAAAGGAAAGAAAACTTGATTTGCAAGTTATTTTGGAGTCCTGAAAACATTTTGTTCGATTCTAGGAGCAAAACATCAACAAAGAAATAAAATGTAGCTGGGAGTTCACAGAAAAGGTCATTTATGAGGTTAGAGAATAAGAGAAGCTCTAGGACTAAGCCATCTGGAAATCTGATGTTTGAGGTTCCAGAAATGAGACAGAATTGCTGGAGAAGACCTGGAAAGGTCTATCCTTCAAATAGTTTTGAAACCATAGTACATGGAGTTTACCCCTAAATTATGTCGCTATAGTTTTCTCTAAAAAAAGGCATGGTTGACAGTTTCTAAATCTATTGTCATGTTATAACTAAACCTGCTGTGGTAAAACCTTAATTCCCACTATTATTATCATCATATCATCATTACAGATTTGGTTACTGACCAATAGGCAGCAGACTGTGCTACAGTCATTTCTGAAGCCATGCTGTTGATGATAGAGAAGACCATAAGAGTTTACGTGATGGAAAAGTTGTCTCTATAATTGTTTCTCAAATGAGTTGATAACTAGGCACAGGTTGCAAAAGATCTGCAGTCCCTACGAGAGGGAGTCTTTGATAGGAGACTGATGACAGCAGGTATGAATTGGCTTGGAATACCACTAGTGGTGAGGGAGAGAAGAAATATACAAATCAGCTGTTTAGCTGCGTCAGGGGAGGAGGAGGAAGTCTTCATAGAAGTGCTGGCTACTCACAAGCTAAGACCCTTCTACAAACAGATTTATACAATCAAAAACCTCAAAAATCCTCAGCACACTCTCAACTAATAATCCTAGATATAAATTTGGTTCATACTGCACCTTCTACCAAAACACTGATATTCCCACTAACTACCTCATAAATACCATCAATCGTGCGCTGCATTACTTTGTTCCAATACAATTCTTAGGAGTTAAACATGCTTCTCTTCCCTAGTTAACAGCTTAGATTAATACTGTTATGACAAAACAAGGGCAAAGTACCTTCCTAATAAAATATAATCATTTCATGATAAAGAGAGACCTCAGAAATACATAGTTTAAAAAAATTCAAGTAACACAAATCATGTTTTTGACAGAAAATAGTCAACCTTCAAATGTTGTAAATCAACTTTTGTCCAAACAAGAAACCTGTACCCTTCCCCTAGCCTAAATGAATTAGCCTGGTACCAAGACCTTTTTTTAAAAGGTACTCAGAAAATGTCAGAACCTGTACATTGGACATTTAATTAAAACTGATTTAAAGGTGAAAATTTGAAATAATCAGTTTGTATACAACCAAGAAGCTGCAGAAAACAAAAGGCTGTGGAACTCCAGGACCAGAAGGCATTCCCCCTAAATTCATAAGATTAGCAGAAGATTCCCTAGTTGTACATCTTAATAGGATGGCAAACAAGTATTAAGAAGTCACAGTCCTACTGGTATGGAAAGAAGTCCACCCTTTACCCATCCACAACAGTGATGATCTCTGTAAAAAAAAAAAAAAAAAAAAAAAAAAAAAAAAAATTAAAAAAAAAAACAAACAGTTTGGCCATACTACACAGCAAGGCCAAGATACTGCACCACTCAGTACAACAGTTCATAGATTTCAGAAAAGAAAAGCAATAAATTCTTGGACCCAATATGGTTGATCAATTAGTACTGCCATACTCAAATTGCCCTACTCTATGACAAAGTCTAAACAATATGCAGAGTCATGGGCCTCTTTCTAGACATACCCAAAGTATATGGCACAATCTGCCATAAACATCTTTGGCAAGTTACAAATTCTAAAAGTGAATTATGAATCACTAACTTGGTTTTAAAAAAATGCCTGACAGAGCATGTGCTATCAAGAGTATAAAGCATACTCTGAGTTCAGAGCTAAAATAATGTATTCCAAGAAAACAACCCTTAGGATACTGCCTTTTTCCATCTATATCAATGGCCCTTAAAACATGCCACAGCAGCCTATTTAGCTGAAACTTAACTGTTCCACACACAAAACATTAGAACGAGTCCGTCACTGAATTAAGACTTCCAGAAGATGCACCCACTGCAACAGCACTAGGTTCGTAAATCCATATAACAGCACACCTCAAGCAGACTAGCTCATAAATGGGCCAGAAACTAAAACTCTTCTTGTAAATCAATATTTAAAAATTAAACAGCCAAAATTTAAACAAGCTCCCTATTGTTGATTTTAGAATTACAGTTAATAAACATCTATTCCAAAATGGGTTTCATCTCTCTACTCAAAAAATAAAACAAAATAAAATACAAATATGGCATTATTGGACTAGACTTATTAAAAGGTTGCTTTTAGGCCTAGGTTAATACCAGAGCTGTTCAGCAGAATTGACAAAATCTGTACAGTTAACTTTTCACTGTTTTGCCTAGGCAGACATGACTCAGAAAATCGCACTGTGAAAGGACAGGTAAAAAGATTGTACAAATAGAGTCAATAAACATTGAGATTTTAGTTCACCACTTCCATAGATGTGAATTAGAAGTTATGTACCTACCATAACGTTCCATGTTAGTTGTCTTCTCTCACCTTCTTTCTTGCTGGATGGGTTCGGAGCCGATCCTCGGCTCCGACTCGGCACTTGCTTTAGCTTGAGAACTCCTTTTACCAGCGTGAGGCAACCCTATATCCCATGATGCAAGGCGGAACTACCTCAGATCTCGTTTGGTAGCTAACTTACCCTGCTAAGGACTAACCTAACATAATTAGGAAACCCAAGTTCATAATAAGAGTCCTCAAATGAAGGCTCAGGAGGAAACAACCTGATAGGAACTCTTCAAGATCTGTCCAGGCCAGGGGGAAGGAGGGAGGGATGCAAGAAAGAAGGCGAGAGAAGACAACTAACATGGAACGTTATGGTAGGTACATAACTTCTAAATGTTAAGTTGTCAATCTCGCCTTCATTCTTGCTGGATGGGACCGCGTCCCTAGCACCTGTATCCCGGGTGGCTCAATGGAACAGACTCTTGAGAACTGTGGAACCAAAACTGGCCCTGTCTCTGGAGGCCAAGTCTAACTTGTAATGAGAGACAAAGGTATGAGGAGTGGCCCAAGTAGCTGCTGCACAAATGGTATCAATGGGTAGTCTATCCTGAAAGGCTGCAGAAGTGGATAGACTCCTGGTTGAGTGTGCTTTCGGTTTAGAAGGTAGTTGCTTGCCTCAGAGAGTACACATAGGAAATGGTGGAAGACAACCACCTGGATAAGGTCACTTTAGAAACTGGAAGACCTATCCTGTTTTCTGCACAGGAGACAAATAATTGGTCCGATTTTCTGAATTGTTTCGTTCTATGCAAATAGTACCTGAGCTGACGATGGACATCCAAAAAATGAAGCTTTTGTTCAGCTCTGTCAGAATAGTTTGGGAAAAAGACTGGTAGATCTATGGATTGATTAATATTGGTTTGAGACACAACTTTGGGGAGAAAGGACGGGTTCGTTCTTAAGGATACCCTGTCCTTATGAAAAAACAAGTAAGGGGAATGGATGCAGAGAGCTTGAATCTCGGAAACCCTTCTTGCTGAAGTGACAGCCAGTAAGAATATAGTTTTCCAGGTCAATAATTTCAAAGAACATGAAGCAGATGGTTCGAAGGGAGGTAACATCAAGGATGCCAACATTAAATTTAGATCCCATTGCGGAGGAGGATGCTTTATCGGCGGCTTTAGGAGAAAAACTCCTCTCAGAAAGGCCTTGCATAATCTATGAGACATAATGTTATTATCATGCAAGCCAACATGATACTTGGAAATAGCAGCCAGTTGAACTTTAACTGTAGATGAAGAAGATCCTGACTGAAAAACTTCAGCCAGGAAATCTAAAACAGAATGCACAGGAGCAGTAAAGGGATCAATATTCCTGGAATTTGCCCAAATAGAAAAACGTCGCCACTTGCTAGCATAAACAGTTCTGGTGGACGACTTTAAAGAAGACACTAAGATGTCTCTGACTGAATCAGAGATCATCGGAAGCCTGGCTAGGGAAGGAAGTGGAGCAACCAAGCAGTGAGGTTGAGAGAATGAATGGCCCGGTGCTGCTGACCCGACTGGTGGATCAAGAGATCCGGAACTGGGACCTGATGCCAGGGCTGCACCAGGAGGTGACGATGCAGAGACGGAAACCAAATTTGTCAAGGCCAGTAAGGGGCAATGAGAATCAACTTGGCCCTCAAAACGGTGGCTTTCTGAATGACTTGTGGAATCAAGGGAAAGGGAGGAAAAGCGTACAGAAGTCCCCGGGGCCAATCCTGGGTTAGAGAGTCTCTCAGGGGTTGGCCTGGTAGGGGAAAGAGGGTGAAAAAATCGGGGCACTTGTTGTTTTGAGGTGTAGCAAAAAGATCGCAACAAGGTGTGCCCCACTTCAGAAAAATCTGATCCACTACAGATTGATTGAGAGACCACTCGTGAGGCATCAGAATGGATCTGCTCAGCCTGTCCGCCAAGAGGTTGGACCTGCCGGGGATGTGCGTTGCTATCAGAAACCGATGAGAGGAGATTGCCCATTGCCAAAGTCTGAGAGCTTCACGACACAACGGATAGGACCTGGTCCCGCCCTGCTTGTTGATGTACCAGACCACGGACATGTTGTCCGTTTGTACTGCAATAGTCCCCGTGGGAAGAAAGTCGTTGAGGGCTTGCAACGTTAAAAGCACCGCTCTCATCTCCAGGACATTGATGTGCAGATGGTATTCTATGGGTTGCCACGTCCCGTGGACCATCCTGCCCTGATAATGCCCCCCCCCACCCGATCAGAGAGGCATCCGTAGTAACTGTGGCAACTGGAGGAGGGAGAACAAAGGGTCGGCCCTGATGAGGAAGAGGGGAAGATATCCACCAGGTCAGATGAGTTCTGCACGACTGTGTGACTAAGATTTTGTGCCTCATTGGAAGACTGTGGTACGACCACTGAGTGAATAACATCCACTGCAGAAGACGCATGTGGAAGCGAGCCAGTGGTAGAAGAACAATGGCCGCTGCCATAAGACCTAGAACCTTTAGTATCAATCTGGCTTTGACCTTGCTGCTCTGCAATAGAATCCGAACGAATTTTTGGATGTCCAGAATTCTTTGATCTGTTAGTCTGGCTAACATTTTGACGGTGTTTAATTCTGCGCCTATAAAGGTGATAGATTGGCAAGGCCGCAGAGAAGATTTCTCGAAATTTACTGAAATTCCCAAACTCCTGCAAAGCCGCAGAGTGTAGTCTCTGGTCTGAAGAAGCTGACACCTGGTGGTGGCGGAGAGGAGCCAGTCGTCCAAATAAGGAAACACCTGGAATCCTTGACGTCTCAGATGAGCTGTGACCACTGCCATGCATTTGGTAAACACTCTGGGGCTGAAGTGAGGCCAAAGGGCAGGGCTCTGAATTGGTAATGACTGGTCCCTAGCCGAAAGCGGAGAAACCTTCTGGAGCGCCTGTGAATCTTTATGTGATAGTACGCGTCCTGAAGGTCTATAGAGCACATCCAGTTGTCCTTGCCCAGAAAGGGCAGAATGGACTGAAGCGTGACCATCCGGAATCTTGCCTTCTTGACAAATCTGTTTAGATTGCTCAGGTCTAATATTGGTCTCCAATCTCCCATCCTTTTGGGGACCAAAAAGAATCTCGAGTAGACGCCGGACCCTACTTGGTCTGCCGGAACAGTCTGGATGGCTCTTTTTCCTAGGAGCTTTGAAACCTCCTGTTCTGCCAAATCCCTTTGACCGGGTGAGATGTCTGGAAGGGATTGTTGAGGTACGGGATACCTTCAAGGGGATTTTGTAACCCTCGGATATGATCGACTGTACCCACATATCTTGTGAGAGGGAATGCCAGGCTACTGGGTACAGCAAAATCCTTCCCCCGACTGCCTTCAAGGGTGGACAGTCGGGCAACACCTCAGGGGTGCTGAAAGGGCTTCTCAGGAAGAGACTCCCTGTTGCCCTGGTTCTGAGGACCCCCCCTGCCTCTAGGGCGGTGTCTATTATTACCCCTCTGCCTCTGGGGGTAAACTGACCACGTGTGTCCGGTGTAGCTCCTTGGGCTTTGCGGAACCACATCTTCCCTCCCTTCTGACCCTTGGGATATGGTCTGGAAGGGGTGGAAAAATGGACTCCAACGGCAGAAAGAGTTTTACCGTCCTGCTCACACCTGGTCAAGGTATCCTTCACCTGAGGTCCGAATAAAGCCGAACCATCAAAGGGGGTATTGGTGAAGGACGCCTTAAAGGGGTCCGCAAAATTACAAAGCCGCATCCAGTCTTGACGTCTAAGAGCCACTCCTGTGCCTGCGGCCCTACTCGCTCCATCGGCCACATAGGATATGAGCCGCATGGAGGAGTTGGATAAGGAATTCAGGATTGCTAGCTGTGAGGCAATCTTTTCTTGAGCCCCAGCAGCAGAAGGATCCTGGACCACTTCACCTAGTTCCTTGAGAATATCTCTTTGAAGCCTGGTGAAGTGACAAAGGTAGTTCAGCGAACGCATAGCAAAGGTCGCTGAAGAAAACATCCACTTTCCATACCTGTCCATGGTCCTAGAATCCTTGTTAGGAGGATGGACAGGTACTGAAGGATCCGCAAGTTCCTTCTTAGTGGCCGCCGCCACCATAGCATCCACAGAGACGCCCTTGGAAAGAAACTGTTTGTCCGTAGGGGCTGTAATAAACTTGGATGGTCTCCTGGGGACAGGTTCCACAGAATCTGGAGCTGCCCACGCCTTCCGAGCCACTACCTGCATAAGTGGGTCGAAAGGCGGAGACACCCAGGAGGTGGAGGGTCGGGATCCAAAAGCCTCCAGGTATACCGACTCATCCTCGGAGGGATCAATGGATGGCCAATTCCCCCTCTGTTTGAGGAGCTCAAGGATGTCTGAAAAGGAGACATCCTCAGAGGGGGACCGTGGGGAACCCTCCGACTCATCTAAGTCGGTATCAGATGTAGTAGACTCAGGGGAGTCTGTGTTTCCTCTTACACGTCCTCTTCCGAGGGGGTTCACCTGCAGGATCAGGAGAAACTTCGGAAGAGGAGGAAATTCCCAATAGGGAAACCTGGGGTGATGGATCCCTGGGCCTGAGAGCAAGAGGCTGGCAAGAGGTGTCTACAGGCACCGAAGAGGGAGGAGCTAGAGGGATGGACCGTTGACCTGGCTCAGGAGCCAGGACACTCCTCATCACCTCAAAGGCTCCCCTCCCCGGGAGACCGGAATATCCCCGTTCCGAGGACACAGGAATTCCCGGCTCCACTGAGAGGGAAGGCTCCGAGGCGGATGTCGGTGCCGAGCTTACCGAAGCCCCGAGAGGGAGAGCGGGGTCGGACAAGGGTCCGATGCCACTAGCCCCCTCGGAGCCGACCAGGGAAACTCGACGACCGGATCCTTCCAAGGAAGGTCTCAAGGAGGAGGAGATCGGAGCCGAAGACGACGGAGCCGAAGGATGTATCGGCTCCGGCGCCGAAACAGTCGCTGTCCCGAGAAGCTCCGGCTCCGAACTCTGGTGGGGAGTCGGAAGAGGAAGTTCAAGGGGTGAAGCAATAGCCGAGGTCTGCTGAGACGGGCTATGGAGCATTTGGGCCAGTGCCTGCGACTTTAACAGCCTACTTACCACCCTCTCTAAGTCGTGGTCAGACAGCCTGGAAGATCTCGAAGATCGGCTCCGATGGCTCCGCTCCGACAAAAGAGGAGACCCCGGAGCCGAGTGGATACTCTCCAATGAAGGGGACTGAGATCTCTTTCGGGACGAAGTCATCGGAGCCGAAGTCCCCTGAATTCCAGATGGAGCCGAAGGTTTCTCGGCTCCGATGCTGGATAAGGTGTCGGCTCCAGTCGGAGCTGACAAGGCCACAGTAGATCGGGTGTCGGAACCAATCGGTGCCGAACCCACTACTTTCGAAGCAGAAAGATCGGCTCCGACGGAGCCGGAGCCACCGGAGGAGGCTTAGATACTGTAGCCTGAACCTTCGGAGGCTTAGAAGGTTTACTGGACCCTGTTTTAGAGGGAGAACCTTCTGGCTTAAGTAAGCCACGGAGGATCAATTTATTCCTCCTTTCCTGCAGGACTCTCTGGCTAAAAGAGTGACACAAAGCACAGGAGTCCTGCAGGTGCAAAGGCCCCAGGCAGTAAACACAAGAAGTGTGACCGTCTGTCAGAGACATTTTCTGACAGCACGAGTCACACTTCTTGAAGCCTGAGACCTTGCCTTCCTTAGACATAGTCCTAGAGGAAGAAAGTCACACTCACCCCAACAATCACACAATTAATCCCCCAACACACAGACACACAGGTAGGGATTAAGCAATGGGGTGTAGGCCTAACTTAAAACTCTTTTACAAATATAAAAAGAATTTAAACTTTTTAACTATAAGGGAAATAGGGTGGGCTGTAGAAACACTACACACTATAAAAAAGGGGAATAAGGGAGAAATAAATCCCTGACTAAGCTTTCTTTGACAAATTCAACTTACCTCAGCTGGCAAAGGAGACCTCTTTCGCTAAGCGGCAAACGAGATCTGAGGTAGTTCCGCCTTGCATCATGGGATATAGGGTTGCCTCGAGCTGGTAAAAGGAGTTCTCAAGCTAAAGCAAGTGCCGAGTCGGAGCCGAGGATTGGCTCCGAACCCATCCAGCAAGAATGAAGGCGAGATTGACAACTTATCAACTTTTTTTTCACTACATGTGCTGTACATGTTGCTTAGCTGCTTATCTTGTGTTACAGATCACTGTGTACATTGGTGAAAAATAAACTGATGATATAAGAATGTCATTTGGTCTTGGTAAATGTGCAAAAGCAACCTTTAAAGCAGGAAAGCTGCAGCAACAAGAAAACATCAGTTTGTGGCAATAATGTGATACAAAAGAACTTGAGCAAGGAGTGTATAAAATGATTGGGAACGGATGAAGGATCAACAATAAAACAAGAACAAATGTGAATAAAACTCAGTAAGGAATATTTTAGAAGACTTTAATCCTAAAACAGTGCCGACATCTACAAACAAAGTTCAAGCTACAAACTAATTTTCTCTTCCTGTCCTAACTTATAGTTTTGGACTAACTGACTAGTCCCAAAAGGTGTTGGACAGATTATATAGGAAAAGAAGGATGCTTCATGCTCATCAAGTGATTTATAAAAATCTGTGCATACCAAGATTAAATATTCCCCATTCTGAAGGAGGTATGGGCCTTCTTGAAAGTGATTACATGTATATATCAGCAATCATGGGACTGCATACATATTTGCTGACCTCACAACACCCAAACATAGCAAAAGCTTTGTAACATAAGGAAAATAAACCCAAGACTACTTTTGTTCTTAGTCTATCAAAAGCATATCGTCATCAAGCGGGAATGGAATCAAACCAGAAGCAGATAAAAATCAGGCAGCAACTGAATGTGCTAAAAGAGAGAGAATATAAAGGTGAAGGATCAGATGAGAAGGCAAGAAATGTGGAAAATGCATAAATATAATTTGCAAGTATATAAAACTCTGGGAACAACCTTATGTTGATCAGAGTAGAATGCAGGAATAATTAAGGAGGGACTAATTCAAACCAAAAGCTAAAGGTTAATATTGGCGGCCCAAGATAGTGGACTACGTATCCATTGGTTTACAAAGTCCATTAAACATGTGGAGCAATGGACAAATGTAGGTTTTGTAAAACAGAATTGGAAAGAGTTGCACACCTTATTGGTTGTGATATATTAATGGCAGGAGGACTTTATACTGAAAGGCATAATAATGTAGGAAGACTGTTGCACTGGGGACTGTGTAAACATAATATTGTAGTAGCTGAAAAACACTAGAAACACGAGCCACAAAGCATCATAGAAAAGGATGAAGTTCAAATGGGATCACCCATTACCAACAGTTCACTAAGATGCGAGAAAACCAGACATAGTAGTGTGTGAAAAGAAGACAAAAGCAGTATTGAGGATTGAAATCGCTACACCCAATGACTAGAATGTCTTGTGTAGAGAGAGATGCAAAGTCATAAAATATTAGGATTTGCAGGCAAAAACAAGAGCAATGAGGAAGAAAGATCCAACAGTTCCAACAGTAGTAGGAGCAACAAGTTTTATATATAAAAAAAAAAAATCTACAGTTGTATTTAGATACATTGCAGATGCACGTAACTCTGTACAAATTGCAGAAGAAATCATTAGGTGTCACGAAGAGCTGACAAAGATTGAAGCAATACTAATTTCATAGGTTCATAGGTAGGTACTAGGCTATTGGTCCTAGGACCTATACAAGCCCAGCCAAAAAGGTACCCTGGCTTTTGCCACCCAAGAAAATTATTTTCCTGTGCCACTGTCAAGCAGAGCCACAGAAGTGATCCCCGGGGGTGAATTTCCTATTTCCTATCCAGTCATCAAGATTTTTCTTGAAGGGTGCTAATGAGGAGCTTTGTTTGATATAGATAGGTAGTTTACTCCAGAGTATGGGAAGTCTCTGGGACAGGAATCTCTCTCTCTGGCATGTTCTGTTTATTGTGGTGACAAGGTTTAGGTCCCTAGAGCATGTAGCTCGGAGGGACTGGGATTTCTTTAAGTGGAGCATGTCCAACAGCTCTGGGTTTGACATAGCTTTGTATGGTAGGCAGAGATCACCTCTGAGTAGGCGATATGCGACAGAGTAAAACTTTTTTTAGACTGTCTGCGTAGGGCATCTGTTTGAGGCCAGTAATCCTCTTTGTGAGGTATTTCTACGGCCTTTCCAGTTGTTATAGATGTCTTGTGAGGTACATACCAAAAGGGGCGTTGTACTCTATAATGGGTCTAATGAGTGATGAGTAGAGGGGAACAATGACCTCTTTTTTTTGGATGAGAAACCTTTTGTGACTAGGTGTGCCACGTAGAAGGATTTCCTGACTATTGCGGTGATGTGATTATCAATGGAGAGACTACTGTCCACCTGTGTCCCAAGGTCTCTTATCTGTCCCAAGGTCCATCAGACCTTCGGTGTTAAGTATACTACCGCCTATGTCGTAGTTCATGGGTACAGAGTTTTTACCAAAGGGAATGACAATGTACTTTTTGGCATTGAGCTTGAGGCCATGGCTTTGACACCAGGCCTCTGTCTCAGTGAGGCCCTTTTGTAGGATATCCACATAGGAGTTTTGATTATCGCTCCTAGTTTGCAGTCATCTGCAAACTTCATTAGCCAAAGACCTTCTGTGTTAGCCTGTACTTCAGAGAAGTAGATATCAAACAGGAGAGGACCCATGACTGAACCCTGTGGTATTCCACTTGTCACTGGTCTAAAGTCGGATTTAGAATCTGATACTTTCACAGTGTGGGTTCGGTCAGTGAGCCAGTTGGCAACCCATCTTGTGACATAGGGATTTATACCTAGTTTAGTGAGTTTATCTATAATTCCAGAGTGGGGGATGGTGTCGAAAGCCTTGGCAAGATCTAAATAGGCTGTGTGAACCACCTTAATCATCTACAGCTTTGGTGACTGCTTCAAAGAAGTCTATCAGGTATATGAGACATGACCTGCCTTTTACAAACCTGAACTAGGTGGGGTCCAGAGTTTGGAGATTACCAATGTCTTTGTTTACAAGTTCCATGATGATATGTTCCATGGCCTTGCAGACCAGGCTCGTCAGGCTAATGGGGCGGTAGTTCCTGGGGTTCGTGGTGGCTCCCTCTTTGTGGAGTGGGATAACCATTGCTGTGCGCCATTCAGTGGGCAATAAGTCTAAGGTGAGGCTATGACTGAACATGGTACTTGGGTGGGGTGCCAGTTCGTTCTTTAGTTCGTGTAGAACACAGCCTGGTATATTGTCTGGTCCCATGGATGCTGTGTTCTTGGCTTTGGAGAGTGTGGTTACCTGTGCAGCCGTGATTACAGGAACTTTGCATTCTTCTAGTATAGAGATGGGCCCTTTAGGGGGTGAGAGGGGTAAAGTTAGCACTGAACCTATCTGCCAGGATGTTGGCAATATCAGTTGAGTCTGTATATTTAGTGCCATTGTGCTGTAACTCAGAGCAGATCTGAGTGTTGCCACTAAAATTCTTGACATAGCTATAGAACGCTTTGGGGTTGTCTTTAGAATCAGTGGCGATTTTGTTTTCGTAACTAGCTTTGGAGGATTTTATGAAGGATCGCAGCTTCTTACCAAGGCTGACCAGGGAGCTCCTCCACTCATGGGATTTTACTCTCTTTTGCAACAGTTTCTTCCTTCTGATGTACAGTTTGTTTATGGCAGGGGACCACCAGATTGGCTTCCTTTTTTTGATGGATAGCATCTTGGTTCTGTTTGGGATAGCACAACCCATGCACTCGTGTAAGTGCTTATAAAGTGCACTTGTGTAGGATTCAGTAGTCGTAACTGCATTGTCTATCTGCATGGATGTCAGGAAGTTCACCACTTCTGTCTTAAGCATGAAATTGGCTTTGGAAAATTTTTTTACTGTAGTTTCCTTAATGGGGGGTGGGGGCAGGATGTGGACATCTAGGGTGACTAGCTTATGGTCGGATCGGACCAATGAGGCATTTACTTCAGGTGTGGAACACTGGTCACTCATGTTGGTAATAACTAGATCTAGGATACTGTTGCCCCTGGTGGGGGTATGGATAAGCTGATCCAGGACATTGGAGTTTATGAATTCCAGAAAGCGTTGAGCGAAGGAGTTGGTACACGAGTAGTTTTCTCAGTTAATGGTGGGGTTGAAATCGCCCATTATTAGGGTGTTTGGTTGAACCCTAATATTTTCCGTTACATCATGAAAAGAGGAGTGGGAATCCTGGGGCATGGTGGGGGATCTGTAGCAAGCTACAATTTGGATTGCAGTTTTGCCCAGAGTTAGTTGCACTTGGATAACCTCGGATGCATTATGCTGAGCAACTAGCCTGGAGGTGTGGATATCCTTAATGAATATGGACACACCTCCGCCTTTGGTGTTCCAGTCCAGGTTACATGGCCAAAAGTGTGGTATGAGTTATAGCCTGGTAGTGCAGGAGTGCTCTCTGCAGCCTTGAACCAGGTCTCAGTCACTGCACAGATATTGTTCTCCGTTTTAAGTAGTGTCTCGAGTGAGCGCATTTTGAGATTTAGACTTCTAGCATTGAGTATCCTCACCCTCAGTTTTTGCTTGCCTCTTCCTGTTACGGTGTTGAATTTGTTATTTGAACCTTGCCTAAAAAAAGGCACTATATGGGTGGCAAGAACCTTAGCCAGTATCTGGAATCCTAGGGGTGACAGGTGCAGGCCATCTCTGGCAAAGCATAGTGGTCTGGCAACCATGTCATCCCAGGCAGACAGATACTGGATCCCTTTAGAATGACACCAGAAGCTTAGCCAATTGTTGAAGTCAATCATTTTGTTCTTGTACTGCGGTATCATTCTGGGTGATGGCAGAATGCTACTCCGGGCTAGGGTCTTACCTGCCTGGGCTACAAGATCGGAGAGCTCTTCCATGTCTCTTTTCATGTAGTCCAGGGAGGTACATCTCCGGTCTTTCACACCAACATGGACAATGACAGAGTCATATTTATACTTGTTGTGAAGTGACTTGAGTACATGAGTTATGTGGAGGATCCCGGCACCAGACAGGCAGCTGACAGTAACCTTCTCCTTGTTTAGCCTGGTGAGTGGGACATCGGTGTGCCTGACTATAGAGTCACCTATTACTAGTGTGATGGGTAGGTTGTTTTGCCTTATTGGCTGTGGTTGAGTGGCACACAGTCTGCGGGCTGTATGTCATTTGGGTGGTGTTGAGGGGTGGAGGTTTGCTTGCATTTCTGCTTTGGACGTCTCTGTTGCTCGAGCAGATTATTATTGAGAGCCTCCGCAAATGTTTTTGTGTTTCTATGTGTGGATTTTGGTGGTGTAGATTTAGTGAGACTATGTGATGAGTGTGGTGTGGTGCAAGTGTTTACCTTCTCTTCTTGACTGTCAAGTTCAGTCTTGGTTGAAGACAGCTTTACCTCCAGTTTGGCTAGATAAGTGCATCTCTCACAGGTTGTAGTGTTAGGTGGTAGGAGGAGAGGGTTGTCTGTGTACACGAGGCAATTTCTACATTGCCCCAAGATGCCCAGATTCATCAGACACAGGAGAGAACACTGGGAGCTGACCCTTGGACATGCCTGAATAAAAAACTATGTTCCTCTAGACAAATGAGGAAAGTGAGTACAAGAGCTGTTTTTCTCTAAGCAAGTGAGGAAAGTACAAAAACTGTTTTCCTCTAGGTAATGAGGAAGGTTGAGTGCTGTAGTAATTAGTAGGTTATTTAGTGCTTACAACAAGTTCTGAACAAGTGCTGATCACGAAAAAGCAAATTTAAGTGCTAAAACTAAGAATCTGTATCTGGACTAAACTAGTTTACAGGAAAGGGGGGAAAAGTACAGTTTTGTACCTACCATAAATGTAGATGTTCGAGTGCTCATACAGCTGCAGTAATTACAGATGGGTTATCTGCCGTCAGGTGGGTCCTCGGTCGGCCGAATTCCAAAGTCTAGGTCCGGCGTCGGTTGTCGTCGCTTCTTCCCTGACGTCAGTGTGGCAGGGGTATAAAAGAGGCAGCCAACGCCATTTTCTTCAGTTTTTCTTGCCCCAGATATCAGGTGCCCCCAAAAGGAAGGCAAAACATAATGTTATGCAAACATGCAATATAGATAAATCAAAAAACAGTAGTTGCAAGCAAATACACCATAAAAGAATACCCCAAATAGGTTGTATGATAAAGGTGTTTGTCATAAGGCCTGTCCTAAGAGGGGACGGAGGGGGGGGGGTAACCTGGACTGCAGCTGTATGAGCACTCTACCATCTACATTTATGGTAGGTACAAAACTGTACTATGTTCATCGTGCATACAGCTGCAGTCATTACAGATGGGAAGAATCCCAAAGCTAAGTAAGGGTGGTAGGCACTAAGTGGAACTAGGAGGAGTGAGGATGCCCTGCAAGACTGCAGTGGCAAAGCCCGCTCTAGATTTAGAGTAAAGTGGAAGGTGGTAGTGCTTGGAGAAAGTGTGCACTGAACTCCAAGTAGCTGCTTCCAAAATGTCCTTGGTAGGGACCCCCCTGAGGAAAGCTGCAGAGGTAGCTGTGGCCCTGGTGGAGTGGGATCCGATGTATGCAGGCACAGTTTTTCCATGAAATGAGTAACAAAAGCGTATGCAGTGGGCTATCCATTTTGAAATTGTCTGTTTGGAAATAGCCTTTCCTTGAGCACCTGTAGCATAGGACACAGAGTTGCTCAGCTTTCCTGAATGGCTTTGTTCTGTCCAAATAATAACAAGGTTGTCTGTGAATGTCCAAGGAATGTAGTAGTCTTTCCCCTTTGTTTTGTGGATTTGGATAAAAGGTAGGTAAGTGGATAGTCTGATTCAAAGCTACACTGGATACTACCTTTGGCATAAAGGTAGGGTTGGGTTCATAAGGAAACTCTGTCCTGATGGAAAATGATGAATGGTTGCACAGCCATGAGGGCCGGTAGCTCCAAAACCCTGCGTGCTGAGGTGATAGCCAGAAGAAAGGCTGTTTTCCATGACAAGTATTGTAGTTCTGTTGAAGAAGCTGGCTCAAAGGGGGGAAGGGTCAGCTTTTCCAATACAAAGTTGAGATCCCAAGCTGGGACTGGTGGTTTCCTTGGGGGTTTTATATTTTTTGCCCCTCTGAGGAACTGCCTTAAGAGAGGATGTGAGAATAAAGGAGGATCTGTGTTGTATTGTGCAGAAATGGCTGAAGCGTGGATCTTGATGGAGGAGAAGGAAAGCCCATTGTTTAACATCTCAGCTAGGTACTGTAAAATTTGAGGTATATTTATTACCAAAGGATTCTGGCCCTTTTCTTGATTCCAGGCACAAAATCGTTTCCATTTGGCGGTGTAGGCTTTTCTAGTAGAAGGTCTTCTGGCCACCAAGATGACATCCTGCACCTCCTTGGAGAGGAGAGTCTGTTGGGAAATTAATGCTCCATGCAGCTAGATTTAGGGTTTTGAGCTGGCTGTGAAGGGTTTTGTAGTTGTGCTGGGACAACAGAAGAGGGACTAGAGGTAGGATCCATGGTGGGGAATGTGTCAGGCTCTTCAGGAGCGGATACCAGTGTTGTCTTGGCCAGTCTGGAGCAATGAGAATCATTTGCGGCCTCTCTGCTCTGGCTTTTAATAGAACTTTGGTTAGTAGAGGCATAAACTGTCAATGTTGCCCAATTGAAAAAGAGTGTGTCCACTTTCCAGGCCTGTGGATGATAGGTCCTTGAACAAAATTTTTTCAACTGGTAATTTCTGTGGGTAGCAAATAGATCTAAGTCTTGCTGTCCCCATGCCTGAGTTATCTTTGTGAAAACTTGAGGATGCAACTTCCATTCGTGTGGATCTGTCACATTTCTGCTTAGGTTGTCTTCCAGTGTGTTTTCCTTCCCTGGCAGGAATTGTGCCTGTAGTTGAATTTGCAATTCCAGTGCTGTGTTCCATAGGGTCATGGCTTGCCTGCACAGGGGGTATGAATGAGTTCCCCCCCCCCCCGTTTGTTTATATACCACATCACTGTGGTGTTGTGTCCCCTTATCAATAACTGGCCTGGATGCAGTAGGTCTTTGAAGGTCATAAGAGCATTTTGCACGACTAGCATTTTCTTTTGGTTGATGTGTAGGTGCTTCTCTTTTTGGGACCATTTTCCCTGAATGCACTGATCTGCCATGTGTGCTCCCCAGGCGTAGTCTGAGGCGTCTGTTGTGATGATTTGAGTTGCTTGAGGTACACAGAAAGGGAGACCTGTGTTTCTTTGGCATGCTTGAGCCCACCACAAAAATTCCTTTTGAAGGCATGGAATCAGTGGTATAATTGTTTCCAAACTGTGGCTGTGTTGAGACCATAGGTTTTTTAGGTACCATTGTAGATTCCTCATATGCAGCTTTGCACATGGGATTAGTAGGATGCAAGATGCCATGAATCCCAGAGCCTGCAGGACTTTCCTTGCAGTTAGCCTGGTGAAAGTTGCCATTTTGCTGAAGTATTGAGACCGTTGCCCTTGTTTGTCTGGCGTGAGGTAGGCCATCTGGGTGGTTGTATCCAAGTTGGCACCCAGGAAAATTATCTGTTGAGAAGGTATTACTTTTGATTTCTTTCTGTTCACTGTGTATCTCAGGAAGTTTAACAGTTTTATTACAAATGCTAGATGCTGCAATAGTATGTCCTTGCTGTCCGCTTGGATCAGGCAGTCGTCCAGATATGGGTAGATTTGTATTCCTTGTAGTCTGCAGAAGGCGATTACTGATGCCAGGCATTTCGTAAACACTCTGGGCGCAGTAGATAAGCCAAAGGGCAATGCAGAGAATTGATAATGGGTTGAACCTGCAAGAAATCTGAGGTATCTTCTGCAATCTTGTCTGATAGGGACATGCAGGTATGCCTCCTTGAGGTCCAGTGTTACCAGCCAAGACTCCTTGCCCAGCATGGGAAGAAGCTGCTGTAATGTGAGCATCTTGAATTTTGGCACCTGTAGATATGTGTTTAGGATGGATAGGTCTAAGATAGGTCTCCAATCTTTGTCTTTCCTTGGTACCAGGAATAGTCTGGAATAAAAACCTTGACCTTGTTCTTTTGCAGGTACCTCTTGAATCGCTTCCATACCCATGAGAGAGGAAATTTGTCTGTGCCTCTGCCCTTTGATTTTGTGGCAGGTTTGGCATGCCTCTCATTTTTGGAAGGGTGTGAAAGTGGAACCTGTAGCCTCTGTCTATAATGTCCAGAATCCATTTGTCTTTTGTAACAATATGCCAATTTTTTGAGAATAATGCCAGTTTTCCGCCCAAAGGTGCTGCCATTAAAGCTTTGCTTGGCAGGTTTAGGGGGGGAAGTCATTGTGTCTGTTTTCTGAATGACTGTGATCTATCTCCTCCACCTCTTTGGGTTGGTGCTTGCCACTGTCTTGCTCTGTAAGATCCTTGAGGTTGCCCTCTACCCCTTAGGCGTCTGTATCTGCCCCTTTGAGGTCTGTCCGTGGCTGGAAAGGACCAATTTTTTGAAGGCCAGTTTCTGCTGAAGCATGGAGGTTGTACCTGCAGGAAATCTTTCGCTGTTTGCATTGATTTCGCTTTTTCCTCCATTTTCTTTAGTACCTCCTCAGCTTTAACACCAAACAATACATCTTTTTGAAGTGGTGCATCTAATAATTTTGCTTTGACATGATCTGGTAAGGTTTGCTCTTTGAGCCAAGCATGTTTACATACAACAGACCCCATAACAGCAGCTCTACATGAGGCCTCTAAAGCATCAAAACCACACTGCAAGGTATGTTTACCCACTTGCTCTGCACCATGCAACAAATCCTGCAACTCTTTCAAATCTGGTTGTTCTGGTTGTGTCATTTTGCTTTTCAACTGAGATAACAAAAACTGTTGGTACTTTAACATATGGAATTGACAGTTTAATGCCCTCATGGTTAAAGTGGCCGAGGTATACACCTTTTCCCCCCACCTTTCTAATGCTCTGGAATCTCTCTCTGAAGTTAATGGGTTTTTAGCAGTAGAGGCCTTAATTCCCTTGGGACCCTGTGAAATAGTTTCTAGGTCAGCAGTATGGCTTTTATAAAGGAACTGGTGAGAATCAGGAACCCGGCAATACCTGTCTGGTTTAACAGGAGCTGGAGGTAAAGAATCTGGATTAAGGCTGGCTTCTGTGTACACATCATCCAAAATATCTAAAACAGGAGGGATAGCCAGGGGCCTATGCTGGGGGAGCAATAGAAATTCCCTGAGCCTTTTCTTGGAATCTTAGTAATCTTGGCCTTCCCAGTGAAAGTGTTCCCTCAATGTATGCAGGTTTTCCCCAAAAGAGTAGTCCTTGGGAGAGAGACCGAGGGAACAGACTCCTCAGCATCAGAGTCTTTGAAAGGGGAATAGGCGTAATCCTGGTCCTCAGATTGTTCTGAGGTATGAGAAGCCTGGTCTGAGGAAGGGTAGTCTTCCTCTAATCTGGGTCTTTTGTCAGAGGGGGTTGAGAACCCCTGATAAGAGTAATCAAATCCTCAGCCATTTTAAGCATCTGCTTTTTAGGCATAGGGCCTTGAGAGGAGGTCCGAGGACCCTGTTTTTTAGTTTTCATGGCTGCTTTAGATTTAGTGAAAGATTTGATAGAGAAGGTGGAAGGCCTGACGACGCCTTCAGAAATGGCAGGCCTGACTAAATTCTGAGTTTCCCCACCAAGAGTGGCGTCGGTATCAGCAGTAGGAATGGGGACAGAGGAGCCTGCGACCTCGGGTACTGAAGTCACCGGTAATGAAGTTTCATCGGTACTCAGGGGCTGCGTAGGCGCCTTGCTGAGAACCAGAAGTTGGCCTAAGTGTGGTCTCAGTACTCTGTGCGGACCTCGGATGTCGTTCCTTATCTTTGCGTCTTTTGCTCAAAACTGGAGTTGGAGTATCCGACGACATAATTAAATTTTTTGCCAAAATAATGAAGGGCGAACTCCGCCCGGCGCTTAATAGTGCGCTTGTTGAATCTAGCACAAAAACGGCAGGCCAAGACGTTGTGGTCTGGGCCTAAGCAAGGTATACAGAAAGAGTGGAAATCCTTATGCGGTATTTGCTTCCCACAAGAAATGCAATTATTAACTGTCTGACATCGGTCTGAGGCAAGAAAAGTTTCCCCAACGGGGTACTTAGCTTTAAAGAAGACTTCGGCTGAAATACTTTCGTAAATCTCAGGAGCTGGCCGACCGGCACTTGCGAACTGCTTCTGCTTTGGGCACCGCGCGGCAAGAAAGACTGAAGAAAATGGCGTTGGCTGCCTCTTTTATACTCCTGCCGCACTGACGTCAGGGAAGAAGTGACGACAACCGACGCCGGACCTAGACTTTGGAATTCGTCCGACCGAGGACCCGCCTGATGGCAGGATAACCCATCTGTAATGACTGCAGCTGTATGCACGATGAACATCAAGTGCAAATGTGGGCTTTTGCATCAGAAAGTTGAGAGAGATGGAATAACTGTCCAAATGGCCAGTAGCTACAATTTCTGGGCCAGAACCACTCCTAATGTGGTAGACACGTTACCTAGTGCTTACTACTCCCACTGATAGGCTAGAAGGCTTCCCTCCACACTTTAATCATACTTTGCCTTAGGAATGGGATCCATTCCAGTCATGGTATTAGAAACCCAAATGATCAGGCCTCTGATGAAAATGGCTCATAAATGAGTTGGTGAACTTCAGAAACAAAACACAAGTCTATGGTCTTTACTGTATATGAATGGTCGAGATGGACCACAACATTTTATCTTTTTAGGTCTATCTATCGGAACCTACAGTATATAAACTCCATACTTAAAAGTGATGTACTACAGCTGTAATTAATATACACAAAAATCACATTTATCATAAATACAAGGTGACTTTAAAAATAAAAAGGTAAAACAGACCACAGTTACACAGATGGTATTACAATCTGCAGAATGCAGCTGATAAGATAGCATTCACAAGTATTCCTATAACAGCCTGCCTGAAGATGGTGATTTTTTATGTGCAACTTCAACATTCTGGTAAACTACAGCATAAAATATAAAGCAGATACAGTTTATGCTAAAAAAGCAGTCTTTCACTTTCTAAAACAAATCTGTGACTTTACTATTAATAGTGCTCCTAACCTGAAGGAGTAATTATTCAGGATCTAACTATAAACATTTCTTTTTGGGAGCGGAGGCTGAATACCTGGCAACCTCAGACCATTCTTGCCCTCCCTTCAGTCTGATAATCAACTTATCCAGGGGAGAGATAGTAGTGGTCACAACATTGCACATGGTTCCAACATTGTTTTGATGACCCAGTTCTACACAGCCTGCTTTAGCCATACAATTTACAAATGACACTATGTTCAGTTATGCTCAGAATGTGTTTCAAATGCTGGAGTGTACCAAACGTGGTATACAGTGCATCCCACCATCCAGTCAACATTTTGTTGGAGAACCCACTTCCTTGAATTCTTGAATTGTACATGGAAAGAGTTCTCCATTTCAATGGCATTATTTTTTTTCAAAAATAAATCATCATCAAGAGTGACATACGAACTGCGCTTTTAAACTTATAATACTGTAAAATTGTCACTATAAAGATGCTAATTCTGCAAACAAAACAGTCTTTGCAAAAGGAACTTCTCAGAAGAAAACAAGGCATTTTACTGCAGGAGATAATACAAAAAAGAAACAGTTTGCAATAAAAATTTGAGCAACTGGGCTGGTTGCTCCCAACAGACAAGGTGCGACCTATGTTCGTCCAGTGGTCCAGGTGAGGGACCAGGAGCTCAGAGGGCATGATCAAGGGGTTAAAGACCACCCTGCCACCTTACACTGAAGAGAGCTAACAGAGAACAATTAGGCTGCCTGCTGCTCCAACTTACTAAGCTCGGTCAGGATACTGAGCTACACTGTGAATGTTATGGCCAGCTCCATGCAACCTCAGTGAGGGAACATGGATTGTATGGATTACCTGCACTATAATGTCTGTCAGTAGTCTATTATCAAGTGATCACTTGCACTTCTCCTGACTAGTTACTTCATGTTCTACAAAAAGATATTCAATCTTGGAGAACAGGACAACCAATAAGGGGGCTTATGTCACACTGGCTACTGCTGCATTCTGAATGGGAAAATGGGACACTGGAAAATAGTGGTCAGGAGGCAAAGGTCAGCAGACCACTCAAAGTCATGTTACATCATCTGAATATCTTGACAGAACAGCAGACCATATTACACAACATACTGAAAACTGTTTACATGACAGTTAGAGGAACACAAGTGTGACCCTCAAAACTATGAACAGTAAACATATTTTAATTAAAATTAATAAATGAAGCTCAATGAAATTACTTCTAAAGCATTTTCTGCAGGGGTGTGACTTTGCCCCTTGCACTCCTTTGTGGCCCCACTTACCCCGCTACATACAAACTCAATGATCGCTTGAAAGAGAATTCTCTGACAGACCACAGTTTTGGACTTACTATAAAACAGTAGCTCTTTCTGATTTGATGCAATTACTGCAGTTTTTGAAGTTATTGCACTTCTACCTTATACTCGTGAAAATTAAGACATTAACTTACAGGCTTTAAGAAAGAAATATTGTATTTTCCTGCAAATACCATACTTACTAATCACTGTGGAAAGACAGTACAGTTGTGTACACTTACCATAAATGTAGATGTTAGAGTGTATTCACTGTTGCAGTCATTACATTTGGGTAATCTACTGGCAGGTTGCCCTCAGTCAGCCTGAATTCCAAAGTCTTGGGTCCTGCGTTGGTTGCTGTCTCCACTTCCATGACGTCAGGTAGTCAGGGGTATAAAACAAGCAGCCGGCGCCATTTTCTTTAGTTTTTCTTGCCCCAGATGTCAGGTGCCCCCAAAATGGTTAGCGGAAAAAAAAAAAAATATATATATATATATATATATATATATAAAACACCACAAAGGTTGTGGAAGACAGTAAAGGAAAAGGAAACTCCAGAATAAAAGGGGGATGGGCAGGCGGGTAACCTGGACTGCAACAGTGAATACATTCGAACATCTACATTTATAGTGTGTACACAACTATCCTATATTCGTGTTTCACTGTTGCATTCATTACATTTGGGTAGAATCCCAAAGCTATGGATAGGAGTCTGGAGCTAAACTGCATTAGGGGCGGCTATAAGGCCCCGCAGAACTGCAGTGGCAAAGCCTGCCCTGGACTTAAGAGTAGAGAGGCAAATGATAATGCTTTGTAAAAGTGTAAACAGAACTCCAAGTAGCAGCCTCTAGAATGTCTTTTGGTTGGTACTCCTCTGAGAAAAGCTGCTGATGTAGCTGCAGCCCTGATGGAATGAGACCTAATGCCCTTGGGCACAGGTTTGTCATGGTGCAAGTAGCAGAAACGAATGCAGTGGTTTATCCACTTTGAAATAGTCTGCTTTGAAATGGCCTTTCCCTCTGATCCTGCAGCAAATGTCACTAGTAACTGCTCAGTTTTTCTTAGAGCCTTAGTCCTGATCAAGTAGAATCTTAGTTGTCTGTGTACGTCCAAGGAATGTAGAATCCTCTCCCCCTGGTTCTGCATATTTGGATAAAAGGTTAGCAGATGAATAGTTTGGTTAAGAGCCACACTGGAAACCACCTTAGGCATAAATGAAAGATTCGTCCTCGGGGACTCCCTGTCTGGGTAAAAAATGATAGGCTCCACAGCCATGAGGGCCTGTAGCTCAGAGATTCTTCTTCCTGAAGTAATTGCCAGGAGCATAGCTGTTTTCCATAAAACTTTAGATCTGCAGTAGCAGCTGGTTCAAATGGAGGCAGCGTGAGCTTTTCCAACACATAATTGAGGTCCCATGCAGGAATTGGTGATCTTCTGGGAGGCCTTAAATGTATGGCCCCTCTAAGATACTGCTTTAGTAAAGGATGAGAAAAGATTGGTGGCTCTGTTTTGCAATGAGCCGAGATGGCAGAGGCATGGATTTTAACTGATGAAAAAGATAGGCCTTTGTCAAGCATCTCAGTCAGGTATTGTAAAATCTGAGGAATATTTGGCTCTGCTGCATCAGTTCCTTGTGCTTGGTTCCAAGTACAGAATCTCTTCCATTTATCAGCATAAGATTTTCTAGTACTAGGCCTTCTGGCTTCCAAAATGACATCCATCACAGCTTTACTGAGAGGTGTTGTTTGAATAACTACATCATCAGCCATGCTGCCAGGTTCAGTGATTGGAGTGGATTGTGCAGGATCCGATTGTTTTGCTGGGACAGTAAGTGAGGTATCTGAGTTAAGTACCAAGCTGGGAATTGAGACATGTTCCTTAGGATTGGGTACCAGTATTGGCGGGGCAATTAGTATCATCTTTGGTTTCTCTTGTCTGACTTAATAGGACCTTGGGAAGAAGAGGCAGAGGAGGAAAGGCGTAAACTTTTTCCAACTGAAGGATAGGGCGTACACTTTCCATGCTTGTCTGTGATAAGTCCTTGTGCAGAATTCTTTCAGTTGATAATTTCGAGGAGAGGCAAATAGGTCTATGTCTGGGCTCCCCATTTCTTTGTTATCATGCCGAATACTTGTGGATCTAGTTTCCACTCATGAGGGTCCATAAGGTTTCTGCTTAAATCGTCTGCCAGAGTATTTTGCTTTCCTGGCAGGAATTGAGCTCGAAGATGTGCTTGGTAAGTCAAGGCTGTGTCCCACAGTACCATGGCTAGTCCGCAAAGAGGTTATGAATGCGTGCCCCCTGCTTGTTTATATACCACATAACCGTGGTGTTGTCAGTCTATCAGTAGTTGTCCTGGATGAAGTAAATCCTTGAAGGCTGTCAGGGCATTTTGAACAGTTAACATCTCTTTTTGGTTGATATTGTTTTGGGGTCCATATGCCCCCCATGCATAATCTGATGCGTCCGTTAAGGTTTGGCTGGCAGGGGGTAGAATGAAAACACATCCCATGTTTTGGTGACATGCCTTTGCCTACCATAGAAACTCCTGTTGCAGGCAGGGAATGAGAGGAATCATTGTTTCCAGACTGTGACAATGTTGACTCCATAAACTTTTTAGGTACCACTGTAGTTTCCTCATATGCAGTCTTGCATATGGATACAGGATGACATGAACACCAAAGCCTGCAGAGTTTGTCTTGCAGATAACTGGGTTTTTGTTGCCATCAGTTTGAAGTAAGTAGTCAGTTGCCTTTGTTTGTCTGGCGTGAGGAAAGCCATCTGGGCAGTTGTATTCAAGCTTGCACCCAGGAATGTTATCTTTTGAGAGGGTACCAGTTGTGATTTCTTTTCATTTATTGCATACCCTAGGCATGTTAAAAGCCTTTTCACAAATCCCAGGTGCTGAAGAAGAATGTCCTTGTTCTTTGCTTGAATGAGACAGTCGTCCAAGTAAGGATTTATTTGTATACTTTTTTGTCTGCAAAATGCAATTACTGGTGCCAGGCACTTTGTAAAGACCCTGGGAGCAGTAGATAAGCCAAAGGACAGTGCAGAGAGTTGGTAATGCATAAAGCCAGCCTTGAAATGGAGGTATCTTCTGCACGATTCCCTTATTGGGATATGCAGGTATGCCTCTTTTAGGTGTAACATCACCAGCCAAGTGTTCTTGCCCAGCATGGGCAGAAGCTGCTGCAAAGTTAGCATTTTGAATTTTGGAATGTCCAGGTATGTGTTCAAAATTGATAAATCCCATACTGGGCGCCAGGCCTAGTCTTTTCTGGGTACCAAGAACAGTCTTAAAGAGTAAAAACCTTGTCCTTTTACCTGTTCTGGTACTGGCTGAATAGCCCCCATATCCATGAAGGACGTAACCTGTTTCTGTGCCTCTGCCTATTGATTTTTTGGCAGATCTGGCCAACCATTTGCAATTGGCAGAGTATGGAAGTGGAATCTGTATCCCTGAGATACTATGTTTAGCAGCCACTTGTCCTGGGTTATTAGCTGCCAATTTTGAGCAAAAAGTGCTAATTTTCCCCCCAAGGGTGCTGCCAAAAGTTAAGTGCTTGGTGATGGCAGAGGGAAGTCATTGAGATGGTTTACTGTAGGGTTGCTCTTTATTTCCTCCAGAGTTGGAGGTAGAAGCACCCCATTGCTTCGATCTGTAAGAATCCTGTGACTGGTATCTAGAACGTTTAGGGCACCTGGATTTGCCCCGTTGAGCTCTGTCGGACACAGGAAAGGACCAATTGTTTGTAGGCCAGAGTCTATTGAATCTTGGTGGCTGCACTTGTAAGAAGAAGTCTTTTATAGTTTGCATAGACTTAGCTTTGTCTTCCATTTTCTTTAAAACCTCTTCTGCCTTAATACCAAACAGAGTATCATGCTTTAAAGGTGCATCCAGAAATTTAGCTTTAACATGATCAGGCAAATTTTGCTCTTTTAGCCAGGCATGCCTCCTAATCACAGATCCAGTAACTGCAGCCCTGCAGGAGGCCTCTAAGGAATCAAAACCACATTGCAAAGTATGCTGTCCAACTTGTTCTGCTGCATGCAATAATTCCTGCAATTCTTTAGTTTCTGCACATTCAGAAATCATCATTTTCTGTTTCAGTAATCCCAAAACATGTCGTTGATACTTGAGCATATGAAACTGGCAGTTTAAGGCCCTAATTGCCAAGGTTGCAGATGTATAAACCTTCTTTCCCCATCTATGTAATGCCCTTCAATCTCTGTCAAAGGGGGTAGGATATTTTGCTTTTGATGCCTTAACACCTTTTAGACCCTGTGAAATAGTTTCAGGGTCAGCAGCAGGGTTTCTAAATAAAAATTTGTGTGAGTCAGGAACCCTGTAATATCTGTCTGGCTTGCTGGGAGCCGGAGGCAAGGAGTCTGGAGTCAAGCTTGACTCTGAAAACACATCATCCACAATGTGGAAAACAGGAGGTATGGCTAAAGGCCTATGCTGAGGGAGGAGGAGGAGGAAATCCCCAAGCCTCTTTTTTGATTCTGAGAAATCTTGACTCTCCCAGTGAAAATGCTCCCTCAAAATATGCAAGGTTTCTCCAAAGGAATAATCTTCAGGAGGTGATGCAGATGGGATATCTGTTTGTTGGGCATAGAGGCCTGTGCATGCGGCTCCTGCATCGGCTTTTTAGCTTTAGAAGTTGCTTTTGTCTTGGATTTTGAAGCTGGCATCGGTTTTATATAAAAATGTTGTGGCCCGAATACACCCTCAGAAGTCGGTGCCTGCTCAGGACCCATCCGAGGGAGAGACACCCGTGGGTACAATACTTTGAGAATCCTGCAGCGTGCTGGACTCCAAATGGGCCTCAGTAGGGGCCTGCGACTCAAAAATAGAGGATATCAGGGGCTGCAAAAGCACCTCACTGAGTACCGGCGACTGGCTTAGGAGAAGCTTAGTCGGTTTTGGACCTCGACGGTCTGTCTCTTGTCCTTTTCTTTGTGTTTTTCTGTATTCCGATAGTCAGATTGCTATCTGACATTTCTGGATAGTTAAATCTGTTTCTAAAAAATTTTGAGGCAAAGATATACTGACGCTTAATAGTGCGTTGGTTAAATCTAGCACAAAACTGACAGCTAGACATGTTATGATCAGGGCCTAGGCAAGGAATACAGTATAAATAAAAATCCTTAGGAGATATTTGCTTCCCACAAGTAATAAAATTATTAACTTTTTCTGACATCGGTATGGAGCAAGAAAAAAGTTTCCCCAACGGGGTACTTAGCTTTATAGTGAAGACTTCTGTTTTGAAACTCTAATTCAAAAATTTCAGGAGTCTGCCAACCGGCACTTGCGAACTGCTTCTGCTTCGAGCACCGCACGGCAAGAAAGACTCAAGAAAAACTAAAGAAAATGGCGTCGGCTGCTTGCTTTATACCCCTGATGACCTGACGTCATGGAAGAGGAGACCGCAACCGACACAGGACCCAAGACTTTGGAATTCAGGCCGACTGAGGGCAACCTGCCAGCAGATTACCCAAATGTAATGACTGCAACAGTGAAACACGAAGAACATCATCATACAGCACGCTTTATTTTCAAATTCACAAAAGTACAAGAACAATTAGACTATTACATTTGTAAAACATCAATGGTAGTCAAAACACACAGGACACTTAGATCTGCAGTATTACTTGGCAGACAAACCAAGAAAGGAGAAAGAGAAGCCAAAGATAGTCAACTATCACACAAGCAGATGCAACATTTAAACTAGTATATTCTAGTCCCCGAGGCCTGCATGATTAACATCCGAGTAGAACAAAAGTTGATGCTCCGATCAGGAACTCTACCTCGTCCTGTGCCAACAAGCAAATCAGGACCATGACATGAAGCTGTGGCTAACTGTTAAGTATCTATTGCTGCTCTAACCTGAGAAGAGCAGAGAACCAAGCATATAGGAAAAACAGCAATTGAGGACAGCACCAATGAAATGAAATGCCACAAAGTCCAAGGTTGAGGAACCAGAGATGCAAAAAAAGTCAGTTTTCAGGCTGTCACAGATAAGCAGGCAACTGACTTTGACCAAGCTTCAGATACCTAGAGAAATACTTGAAAGTACTTTGGCCTTTTTTTCTGTATCGGTGTTTTATTTTTTATAATTATTATACAATAAAGTGAAATAATGGGATGTCTTAATGGAGTTAATTAGCGATCATGTGATCATTGCAATTATTTAAAAGGTAATGTAGGATTGCTTCATTTATTCTGATGAAGTCCTTGTTATTATGTTGGACAAACGCTCTTAATTTTTTACTTGCTGGATTTTTTTTTAGTATATTTAAGTAGGGGATGTGTGGGGGGCTTTGTCCCCCTGCAAAATACAGTTTAAAGTAGTTTTTTTTTTTTCGGTTCAGAGAACCGGCTTTTGCGAAAGTGCACCTTCGATGTCATGCTTTTGTGGACTGGGTAGAGACATTTTCATTATATAATAAAATCATCAGTCAAATCCTTTAAAAAATGGATAAACATTTTATGGAGGCGTGAAGTACATTTACAAACAATAAACTAGTTTTCACTCATGGCAATTTCTTACACACTTTATTTATGCTTTTTTTAAAAAACAGTATCTAAAAGTGCATTAGAAAGTGACTTTCCAGAATCTTCTTTATATAATGCAGTCACAGTGATCCTTTTACTTGGAATAATAAATGCAAGAATGTTACCTCTCCCCCAAAACAAAAACACAGACAGAGAGAAGTACATCTTGCAGGACACTATGCTTGGTCAGTGTAGGTTTAGTTAGTCCAAACACATGTTCATCTAAAGGGCTGTTTTTCTTCTTCCTCCTCATTAAAATCAACATTCCCTTCTACTTACTGAGAACACCCCCAGCCAAGGTGTATAAAATTATATGCACTTAAGGGAATACATTTCTTATAGTTCTCCACTACACCTGGGGCTTTACAGGAAGGAAATACCTTAAAATTAAACATGGAATTCAGAACAGCACCTAAAACTGGCAACCCAAGTTTTTAAATCACAGTTTTGTATGGGCTTATTGGTTACAAATGACCATTAAAAACTGCACATTGAATTAGGGTTAGTTAAGTCATACTTGCACGGCATACTCAGAGTAGAATAAATGCAATAACCACATAGAATGGCTTACTAGAAGCCAGGGTATTAGGTCTACATCACTGGCTATAGCAGTACTTCTCACAAATCCAACTGTTTAACCTCCACTACAGCATACATCTCAAATGTCCAGATTTTCACCTCCTAGTTTTGAACTATTCCTCTTAAAATTTATGTTTTTCTGACAAATCATTGAGGACTGAAGTCAGTAAATAATGATGGACATTTCAATTTCCGACTTCATACTCTTGAAAATGCATGGTAATGCAAAGCCTATTATTCTCTCGCTTTCTAAGTTTAGACGTGCATAATTTAACCAATTGTTCTTATGTTTGGGCCTTATTCACCTATTACTGTTGGCTTTGTTCAGATTACCCTTGCTAAAAAGTTGACAGGTAAGCAGTGCAGTTAAATACAAAACTGCCACAATGGTCATAATTTGGCTGTTAACTAGAAACCACTCATTCAAGCAATACTACATCCATCCACAATTTGCAGTTTCTTAGTTTGTATTAGCGCAGCAAAATATACCAACAGCATTCAGATAACAAAAACCTATTACAGCAAGTCACACAATGGTTCTCGGGTTGCAGCCTTTAACTAGCAAAATACAGTCTTATACTTGTATAACAAGTCTCGTACTACTTGTATAATAAATTAGAACAATAAAGTGGTGCAGACATGGTCAACATATACCAACCCCAACACAGCAAGCACAAGTTTCTGCAGGCTCTACGCCAATGAAAGAACCCTGTTACTCAAACTTATGCATGCATAAGCTACAATGAGGGATGCAAATTCAGGCTGTGAACTCAAAGAATGCTTAATGTTATAGAGATCACTCAGTCAAACATACCTCTATTCACAGAATGATCAATGCACTGAAAGGGAAAAAAGTCATCAACATACAAAATACAGTACACAATAATAAAAAAAATAAAAATAACAATAACAGTAACTAAACAGACTCCAGTGAATAACGTGGACATACAAGTTTGAAGTTTTTAGTCACAAGGCAAGACAATTTTAAGACCAGCATGTGTGTAGGGACTAATATCGGATTGCAAGAGTCTTCTTCTAGGAAATCCTACAGCAAGAAACAGCAGAACAGAAATGTTCAATTGCACATGATAGAAACCTGTGCATAAAGTCAACAGAACACATTGAAACAAGATTTATATGAGGGTGCAAGACTCACCCCCCCCTTAGTTATATATACCAACTCCATGACCACACAACACTGGAGAAGATTAACAGCAAACACCAATCTCAAGCAATGCACACCAAATACATGAAAAGCATTATAATGGCCAGCAAAGCCATCTACGAGCTAAGATTAGCATAAGAGATGGATAATTAGAAGCCCTTCTTTCTCTGTCAGAAAACTAAAACACCAATCAACATTGCTCTGAACTTTTCCATAATGAGCACTCCCATTATGACACCACAGACATTACAAATTTACTAACAAATAAGTGCTTTCAGTTCCCCAACCTCCCTATTCCAACACTTCTCATTCTGAAAGCCCTCATGCCTCATGAAATCACTAAGGAATGTTTTTAAAGGTCAAAAGCACTTCCTCTATGGGTCTTCACAATACACTAGGTTGTTTAATAAGTGTAAATCATGCATTTACAAAACGTATCTGTAAATTCTTTAACATAGGCTTAAACAGTAAATTGTTTAATCTAAGCTTATTCACAGATTATGTTCCCAAATCCCATTACACTCATGTGGCTATGTCTCTCCACAAGGGTGCCCTATCATGTACCCTAGAAATTGTACACCAGTTAGCCTCACATCTGCCCACTGAAGTCATGGAGAACATCATACCATTTATTAACCAGGCAGGCCCAACTGTGCACTTAGTCCCTTTTCAGGGGTGATCTGAGAGCAATATCTGGTTAAGCAACTTGCTCATGTTCAAAAAAAATGAAAACTTTAATACCAACTCTTAAACAAAAAGTACAGTTTTGTACCTACCATAAATGTAGATGTCCGATAGGTATGCATCTGCAGTCATAACATATGGGTTGTCCTGCCTCAGGCAGCCCTTCGGTCGGCCGGATTCCAAAGTCTGGGTCTGGCCTCGGCTGATGTCGCACTTTCCCCGACGTCAGAGCTTCTGGGGTATAAAGTCATCAGCCGACGCCATTTTCCTCAGTGTTTCTTGCCCCAGATGCCAGGTGCCCTCTAGGAAGGGTAAATTTGGATAAAAGTTGAAAATTCCAAACAGTAGAAAACAATATATATATATATATATATATATATATATATATATATATATATATATACAGATATACATACAAACAAATACACCATAATAGATTCCCCCAGCTAGCTGAAAGAGGGGTAAGCACCCTAGGAATACCACAGAGGGGAAGGAGGGTGGGTAATCCTGACTGCAGATGCATACCTATCGGACATCTACATTTATGGTAGGTACAAAACTGTACTATGTCCTTCAAGGATGCATCTGCAGTCATAACATATGGGTAGAATACCATAGCCAAACTGGGGGAGGAGGTACTAAGATAAGGATGGTGTAGTTAAGATCCCCTGTAAAACTGCAGTTGCAAAACCTGCTCGGGATCTGGAGTATAAAGGTAGATTGTAATGCCTGGCAAATGTATGCACGGAGCTCCAAGTAGCAGCTTCTAAAATGTCCTTGGTAGCCACCCCTCGTAGGAAAGCTGTAGTGGTGGCTGTGGCTCTTGTGGAGTGAGACCTGATATTTTCAGGAGTTGTCTTTCCATGAAAAGAGTAGCAGAAACGAATGCAATTTCCTATCCATTTAGAAATTGTCTGTTTGGAAATTGCTTTTCCTTGCACTCCAGTTGCATATGCTACCAGAAATTGGTCAGTTTTTCTGCTGGTTTTAGTTCTGTCCAGATAGTAGCGTAGTTGTCTGTGTACATCCAAGGTGTGCAGTAGTTTTTCCCCCCTGTTCTGTGGGTTAGGGAAGAATGTAGGCAAATGAATAGCTTGGTTCAAGGATACCCTGGATACCACCTTTGGCATGAAAGTAGGATTGGTTCTCAGAGACACTCTATCCTGGTGAAAAATAAGGAACGGCTGCACTGCCATTAGTGCCTGTAACTCTGATACTCTTCTTGCTGAAGTGATTGCTAGAAGGAAAGCAGTTTTCCAAGATAAGAACTGTAAGTCTGCTGATGCTGCTGGTTCAAAAGGGGGCAGTGTTAATTTTTCAAGCACAAAATTGAGATCCCATGCAGGCAGAGGGGGTTTCCTTGGAGGTTTTACATTTTTGATCCCTCTTAAAAATTGTCTGAGGAGAGGGTGAGAAAAGATAGGAGGATCCAGGTTGTATTCTGCTGAAATTGCTGAAGCATGAATCTTAATGGAGGAATAGGACAGGCCATTGTGGAACAGTTCTGCTAAGTATTCTAGGATGTGTGCTAGGTTTGCCAGTGTGACATTTGTACCCTTTGATGCGCTCCAAATGAGGAATCTCTTCCATTTAGCTGAGTATGTCTTTCTTGTGGAGGGTCTGCAAGCCTCCAGGATGTCCTTGACCCTCTGAGATAAGACAGTTTGGTTTTGTTTTAGGCAATTTTCCAGGCAGTCAGCTGCAGTGTTTTCAAGTTTGGATGCAGGGTCTTGAAGTTGTTCTGCGTTAGAAGTAGAGGCCACAGGGGTAGAGGCCATGAGTTCGTCCGAGACATGCTTCTCAGTAGCGGATACCAGTGCTGCCTTGGCCAGTCTGGAGCTATCAGTATCACCTTTGGCTGTTCCTCTCTGATCTTCAGTAGAACTCTGTACATCAATGGGAGTGGTGGAAAAGCATACACTGTTAGGGCATTCCAGTTGAAAGAGAGGGAGTCCACCTTCCAGGCTTGTGGGTGGTATACTCTTGAGCAGAATTTCCTCAGTTGGTGGTTAAGTGGGGAGGGGAACAGGTCCATCTCTGGCATTCCCCATTTGTTTGTTATGATTTTGAAGATGTCTGGATGCAGCATCCATTCGTGAGCATCCGTGGTAGTTCTGCTTAAGCTGTCTGCTAGTGAATTCTCTTTTCCTGGTACGAATTTGGCCTGCAGTTGGATGTTGAGATTCAGGGCCTAGGTTCCACAGATCCATTGCCATCCGGCATAGAGGGTAGGAATGCGTGCCTCCCTGATTGTTTATGTACCACATGACCGTGGTGTTGTCCGTCCTTATCAGCAGATGTCCTTGCTGGAGGAATGATTTGAATGCCTCAATTGCATGCTTCACTGCCAGCATCTCCTTTAGGTTTATGTGCAAATTCAGCTGGTCTTGAGACCATAGGCCTTGGATGCAGTTGTCTTCCATGTGTGCTCCCCATCCTAGGTCTGAGGCGTCCATGGCATCCGTGGTGATGGTCTGCCTTGGTTGTGGTTTGTTGAAAGGCAACCCTCTGTTGGACTGGCAGGCCTGAGCCCACCACAGGAATTCCTTTTTCAGGCATGGAATGATTGGAATCATGGTTTCTAGACTGTGCCTGTGTTGAGACCATACATTCCTTAGGTACCATTGTAATTTCCTCATATGCAGCCTGGCATGTGGGATCAAGATTATGCAGGATGCCATGTAACCCAGGGCCTGCAGGACTTTCCTTGCAGTGAGCTGAGTTTGTCTTGTCAAAGCCATGAAGTAGACTGGGAGTTGCTTTTGTTTTTCTTCTGTGAGAAAAGCCATCTGAGTTATTGCGTCCAGATCCGCACCCAAAAATGTTATCCTTTGGGATGGCACTAGTCTTGACTTCTGGATGTTGACTGTGTATCCCAAGGCCTGTAACAGGTGTATGACATAGGCCAAATCCTTTATTAGTCTTGTCTTGTTCTCCGCTTGTATTAGGCAGTCATCCAGGTATGGGTAGATTTGAATTCCCTGAAGCCTGCAATGTGCAATTACTGATGCCAGGCATTTCGTGAATACTCTGGGCGCAGTAGATAAGCCAAAGGGCAATGCTGAGAATTGATAATGCTCTGATCCTGCAAGAAATATGAGGTGTCCTTCTGCAATCTGGTCGTATAGGGACGTGCAGGTATGCCTCCTTGAGATCTAGAGTCACCAGCCAAGACTCCTTGCCCAACATGGGAAGAAATTGCTGCAGGGTCAGCATTTTGAATTTTGGCACAATGAGATATGTGTTTAGTGCGGACAAGTCGAGAATAGGCCTCCATTGGGTTTCTTTTCTTGGTACAAGGAATAGTCTGGAGTAAAATCCTTGGCCTTGTTCCATAGATGGTACCCTTTCTATTGCTTTCATCTGAAGTAAATTGTTGATTTGTCTTAAAGCCTCTGACTTCTGGTTTGGTGGAAGGTTTGGCATTCCGCTCCTTCTTGGTAAAGTGTGGAAATGAAACCTGTATCCTTTGTCTATTGTTTGCAATGTCCATTTGTCTTTTG
The DNA here is from genome assembly GCF_019279795.1 of Protopterus annectens. NCBI lineage: Eukaryota > Metazoa > Chordata > Ceratodontiformes > Protopteridae > Protopterus > Protopterus annectens. Next base: position 1,494,840,869 of record NC_056741.1, read on the forward strand.
TAATGCAATGCCAGTTTTTTGAGAATAAAGCCAACTTTCCGCCCAAGGGTGCTTCCATTTGTTCCCTTGTAGGCGGAATGAGAGTCAAGTCATTGCGTCTGTCCTGTGGAAGTGGTTGTAGCTGTAGTTGTGGCAGTACTCCTCTGGTTGGCAGGTTGCCACTGACGACCCCTGTAGGCACCCTTTGATTGACCTCTGCCTCTTGGGCGTCTATTCCTGCCCCTCTGTGCTTTGGAGGTGTCTGGAAAGGACCAATTCTTTGAAGGACAGTTTCTGCTGAACCTCGGAGGTTGGACCTGCAGAAAATCCTTAACTGTTTGCACAGATTTTGCCTTTTCTTCCACTTTCTTTAGAATCTCCTGTGCAGGGGAGCCAAATAAACTTTGTTTCTCCATTGGAGCATCTAGGAGTTTAGCCTTGACATGGTCCGGCAATGATTGTTCTTTTAGCCAGGCATGTCCTCGAATTACTGCCCCAGTCATAGCTGATCTAAATGAAGCTTCCAGTGCATCATAGCCACATTTTAAGAAATGATTACTGACCTGCTGAGAAGTGTGTACCAAATCCTGAAGGGCCTTACGGTCTAAAGGTTCAGGAGAAGAAAGCTTTTTATTCAGCTGATCTAACAAATATTCCTGGTACTGTATCATATGGAATTGACAGTTTAAAGCCCGGGCAGAAAGAGTAGCAGAAGTATAAACCTTTTTTCCCCATCTCTCTAATGCTCTTGACTCACTTTCAGAGGGTAGTGGGTTTTTGGCAGTGGCAGCTGCAACACCTTTTGAGCCCGGAGAAATAGTTTCTGGGTCTGCAGCATGGGCTTTATACAAGTGGAAGTGGGAATCTGGGACCCTGTAGTATCTGTCAGGTTTGGCAGGGGCCGGGGGAAGTGAATCAGGGGCAGAACTGACATCATTATATGCATCATCAACTACAGTTGGCACAGGTGGAATGGCTAAAGGCCTATGCTGTGGCAAGTGTAAAAAAGTCCTTAGTCTTTTTCTAGAATCAGAGAATTCCTGACCCTGCCATTGAAAGTGTTCCCTCATAGAGTGTAAAGTCTCCCCAAAGGAAAATTCCTCTGGAGGGGAAGCAGAAGGAAAAGAGTCTTCTGCATCTGAATCCTCATAAGGTGAGTATGGCCCTTCCTGATGGTCTGACAAATCAGATCCATCCGAGGAGTAATCAGAGGAGAGAGGTTCAGGGGGTTCAGTCCTAGGCCTTTTGTCAGGAGGAGGATGGGAGGCCCTGTCTGGGTGAGATTGGGAACCCCTAATCAGAGAAATAAGGTCCTCAGCAAGACTGAGAATCTGGGAACTTGAGGAAGGTCTCTGAGAAGTAGATTTTGCAGGTAAATCTTTTGAAAGTTTAGCTGCTTTAGCCCTGGAGAAAGCCTTAATAGACATAGAAGCAGGGGGCCTAGCTGCCCCACGTGCAGGTGTAGAAATGTCCAAAGGAATGGTGTCGGACAATTCTTGTGCGCTTGCTTCTTCGGTAGGGATTTCTGTAGCCGACTCAGCCGGGGTGTCTCTGTCCTCGGTTGTCGGAGGTATGATTTCGGTAGAAGGTAGAACAGAGGCCTCGGTTTCAGCCGAAACAGAGACACTCGCGGTAGGCCTAACCGTGGTTTCAGCCGAAACCGCGGGCCGCGAGTGTCGGTCCTTTTCCTTGCGTTTTTTGGCTAAATGTGTAGTCGGAGTCTCCGATGGCATTTTATATGCAAAAGCGGATCCAAAAAACTCTTCTGTAAACTCCGACCGACGTCTAAGAGTCCGTCGGTTGAAGGAGGCACAGGCTAAACAAGCGGATACGTCGTGGTCTGGGCCTAAGCAAGGAAGGCAGTAGGAATGGAAATCCTTATGAGGTATTTGTTTCCCACAAGTTAAACAATTATTTACTTTGTCTGACATCGGCTGAGGCAAGAAAGAGTCCCCAACGGGGTACTTAGCTTTTTAGAAGTCTTCGGTAGCTGAATCTCTGGATCTGACCGACCGGCACTTGTGAACAGCTTCTGCTTCGGGCACCGCGCGGCAAGAAAGACTGAGGAAAATGGCGTCGGCTGATGACTTTATACCCCAGAAGCTCTGACGTCGGGGAAAGTGCGACATCAGCCGAGGCCAGACCCAGACTTTGGAATCCGGCCGACCGAAGGGCTGCCTGAGGCAGGACAACCCATATGTTATGACTGCAGATGCATCCTTGAAGGACATCCATTGCAGTAAGAAAAGATGTCACCACACAAATTGAAAATAAAAAGTATTTATTAAGCCCTTCCGTTCCTTCAAATTAGAGAACTTCTTCAGAATGCCACATACAGCTTGCTAGAAGCTTTTAAACTAAAAACTCGTGACATCATAATGAATGAACGAATCAAAACTCAATCTTAAAACATACAATGCCATGAGGAAACCTTAAACCTTAAATGAACCTGACTACCACTTTATTGTTATAAAAAATTTAAGTGGAATTAAATACTACTATAATTTAATAAACTTTTAACTGAAATGCTATCATTCATCCCTGGGGCATTGTCCGCCCTCAGAAAAACTTGCCACTTCATTTCTAAATGCTCCAAATATTTGTTAAAACCTTCCACAAATTCTCTCATCAAATTGTCTCTACAACTAAAAATTGGAATTTCCTAAAATGTTCACAAGTCAGAGCATGTCTTGGTAGGGCATTAGTCTTGTCTTTTCTTTTAATGGCATGCACATGCTCTCCCTTATTCTGTCATTTAACCTTCTTGTGGTTTACTCACATTAAACTGTCAGAATCTGAACAAGCAAGATACACCAAGCCTTCACTCTGATAGTCATTCCTTTCTTTTGTTACTAAAACATAATTAATGTGCTTAAAATGGAAGCTATTTACAGCCAAAATGCATCTATAATAAGAATAATTCTGGCAAGCATAGGTCCTCCATCTTTTAATATTGTCATTGATTTGTTGCAGAGGACCCTGGCATTCTAAAATCTGTTTCAAATTCTTAGTTTTTTTTTTTTTTTTTTTTTTAATAAAATTAGGACTACTCCAATAATTTTACAAAGCTCTGGATTTCCCATAATCTTCCAATTATTAGAAATGATGTCTCGTATTACTGGAGCATCAATACTAATCGGTAAAGCAAATGAACAATTAAATTCATGACCAATTCCATCACTAGAACTATGAGATACTATTTAAGGAGTGAGCCCTGCTAAGAGAAAAGGTGAAAATGTATCCGTTCTTTATTTAATCACATCATCAGCGATTGATCTTAACTTATTAAAACGGATAATCACGAGCTGTAAACAACCCAATTAGCACTTCCACTTCCTGAAAATAGACATCATCACTGATTAACCTGTTCAATCATATAACCGGACCTCTGAAAGTATTATATTTCATGAAATCAGGATGAAAACTGTCAAAATGTAGATAATTAGCAAAAGTGTTTTTCTGAAATATGCTGCTCAGAAATCTCTTTATTCTCATCTAAAATGCCTTCTATATCTAAAAAAATGAACAATGGTGCCAATATCACTAATTTCAAAATTTCAATCATTCTACACTGCTTGTTGAAAAAATTCTTCAAACGCACTTTTGTCTCAAATCCAAATAAACAAATCAATGTACCTTTTATAAAAACTAACAAATTTGTAATTTGATAACTTGGTTAAAAATTATGTTCCCACCAACACAAGTTAGAGAAAGTGGGTGCTACATGTGCCCCCATAGTTATGCCACTTGTCTGTTGAAAAATACTGTTGTTAAATAGAAAAAAAATATTCTCTACAACAAGTTCTAACAAACAGATGCTGCCAATGTCCAAGTCCAAATGACTAGCATATTTGCCAAGATAAAGTCCAACATATTCTAACCCTTCATCCTGTTTGAGGGTGGTATACAAAGAACTGACATCTATAGTACACATACATTTTGCATTACCACAAAAAGAATACTTCAATCTAAAAAAACTCCACAAATCCTTTAAGTAAAAAAGTACAGTTGTGTACACTTACCATAAATGCAGATGTCGAGTGTATTCACTGTTGCAGTTATCCCATTTGGGTTATCTGCTTGCAGTAGCCCTGATTAACATCATTGGGCATGAAGGAGGGATTGGCTCTGAGTGACACCCTCTCCACATGAAAGATGATGAAAGGCTCCACTACCATGAGGGCCTGTAATTCATGTACCCTTCTTGCTGAAGTGATTGCTAACAGGAAAGCTATTTTCCAAGAAAGGAATTTTAAATCTGCAGTAGCAGCTGGCTTGAAAGGAGGAAGAGTGAGTTTCTCCAATACAAAGTTCAGGTCCCAGGCTGGAGTTGGAGCTCTCCTGGGTGGTCTTAAATATTTGGCCCCTCTGAGGAACTGCTTGAGCAGTGGATGAGAGAAGATGGGAGGTTCTGTATTTTAATGAGCTGAAATGGCTGAGGCGTGAATTTTGATGGAAGAAAAAGACAGGCCCTTGTGAAGCATCTCAGTTAAGTATTGTAAAATTGGAGGTAAACTGAGCACTGCTGTGCTCATCCCTTGAGACTGGTTCCAGGTACAGAATCTTTTCCATTTTTCAGCATAAGATTTCTAGTATTGGGCCTCCTTGCATCTAAAATGATATCCATCACTGGTTTACTGAGGGATGGTAAAGGAGAGAATAGGTAATTAGTCAGGCTGCTAGGTTCAGTGTTTGAAGCAGAGGGTGCAGAATCTGGTTCTCCTGCTGAGACAACAGGGTAGGAGTATGAGGCAGGTGCCATGGGGCCAACAGTGACACACTGTGCAAGAGGGGGTACCAGTATTGGTGTGGCCAGTCTGGTGCAATGAAAATCGTCCTTGCTTTGTCCTGTTTGATCTTTAGTTGTACTTTAGAGAACAGAGGCAGAGGAGGAAAGGCATAAACTGAGTTTTTCGAGCTGAAGGACAGAGCATCCACTTTCCGAGCTTGTTTGTGGGGAGTCCTTGCGCAAAATTTGTCCAATTGATAGTTCTGGGGGGAGGCAAACGGGTCTATATCTGGGCTCCCCCATTTGCTTTTCAAAATGTTGAAAACCTCCTTGGTTCCAGTTTCCATTCGTGTGGGTCCATGAGGTTTCTGCTTAGTCAGTCTGCCAGTGTATTTAGTTTTCCTGGCAGGAATTGAGCTTGTAGATGCACTTGGTAGCTCAAGGCTGTCTCCACAATGTCATGGCTAGTCTGCAGAGGGGGTAAGAATGGGTACCCCCCCCCCACCGCTTGTTTATGTACCACATAACAGTGGTGTTGTCCATTTTTGCCATTAATTTTCCTGGACGAATGTGGTCCTTAAAGGCTGTCAGAGCATTCTGTACAGCTAACATTTCTTTCAGATATGCAGGTGCATTTGACTTGGGTTCCATTTGCCCTGAATGCAATTCCCTGCCAGGTGAGCCCCCCCATGCATAGTCTGATGAGTCTGTTACGGTTTGGGTGGCAGGGGGTAGTGAGAATGATAGTCCCTTGTTTTGGTGGCAGGCCTCTGCCCACCAAAGTAACTCTAGGTGTAGGCAAGGTATGATAGGAATCATTGCTTTTAGATCCCGAGAATGTTGACACCATAGGCTTTTTAGATACCATTGTAGTTTCCTCATAGCAGTCTTGCATATGGAATTAGAAGAATGCAGGAGGCCATGAACTCCAAGGCTTGTAGTATTTGCCTTGCAGATAGCAGGGATTTTGTGGCCACTTGTTTGAAGTAGGTTGTTAAATGAATTTGTTTATCTGGCGTGAAGAAAGTCATCTGGGAAGTTGTATTCAAGCTTGCCCCCAGGAATATAATTTGCTGACAGGGTACCAGGTGTGATTTCTTTTCATTTATGGTGTACCCCAGACAAGTTAGCACCCTTTGTACAAATGCCAGATGATTCAAAAGTATGTCCTGGCTTTCTGCCTGAATTAGACAATCGTCCAGGTATGGGTACACTTGAATATTTCTTTGCCTGCAAAATGCAATGACTGGAGCTAGGCACTTTGCGAGTACTTTGGGCACAGTAGATAAGCCAAAGGGCAGTGTAAAGAACTGACAGTGCATGTAGCAAGCTTTGAAGCATAGGCATCTTCTGCAAGATTCCATGATTGGGATGTGCAGGTATGCTTCCTTTAAATCTAGTGTTGCCAACCAGGCATCCTTGCCTAGCATAGGAAGCAACTAGTTAATAGTCAACATCTTGAATTTTGGAATTGCCAAAAAGGTGTTTAGAGTAGACAGGTCCAGGATAGGACACAATGAATTGTCTTTTCTGGGTACCAGGAAAAGTCTCCAGTAGAAACCTTGTCCCTTTTCCTCTTCTGGTACCAACTGAATAGCTCCTATGCTTAAGAGCGAGTGTACTTGCTTTTGGGCCTCTGCCCACTGATTTGGGGATAGATCTGGCTAACTGCTTGGTGTTGGTAATGTGTAGAAGTGAAATCTGTACCCTTGGGACACTATATTTAAAACCCATTTGTCCTGGGTAATGAGTTCCCAGTTCTTTGCATGAAGAGCAATCATTCCCCCCAAAGGGGGCAGTCCGTTGTGAAGTGCATGGAAGATTTAAAAAGAAGTCATTGAGACAGTTTACCATAGGGGGAGTTTTATTACTCCCTGATTTGAAAGTGGAGGCCCCCCACTGCTTAGTCCTGTGCGTACCCTGGGACTGAAGCCTGGGTGCTCTGCTGGATCTGGGTTTGGACTGAGAAGGTCGAAGAGGCAGGAAAGGACCAATTCGTAGAAGGCCAATGCCTACTAAATCTTGGAGGTTGTACTTGTAAAAAATCAGTTTGCACAGATTTAGATTTTCCTCCATCTTTTTAAGAACTTCTTCTGCCTTGTTGCCAAACAGGCGGTCCTGATTTAAGGGAACATCCAGTAATTTAGCTTTAACATGATCTGGCAAGGATTGCTCCTTACACCAAGCATGCTTTAAGTACAGACCCAGTTACAGCAGCTCTGCAAGATTCCTCTAGTGAATCAAAACCACATTGCAAAGTGTGTTTCCCAACTTGTTCAGCCGAATGCATTAAATACTGTAAATCCTTATTTTCAGCACAATCAGGAATCAACATCATTTTCTGTTTAAGCAATCCAATAATATGCTGCTGATACTTTAACATATGAAACTGGCAGCTTAAGGCCCTAATGGCCAAAGTTGCAAAAGTGTATACCTTCTTACCCCATCTATCCAGCGTCTTGGAGTCTCTGTCAGAAAGAGTAGGATTTTTGGCAGTAGTAGCTTTAATGCCCTTGGGTCCCTGTGAAATGGTCTCAGGATCCACAATAGGATTTTTGAAAAGGAACTTGAGAGAGTCAGGAACCCTGTAATATCCATTAAGTTTTCTGGGAGCAGGAGGTAGAGAGTCAAGGGCCAAGCTAGATTTTGAAAAAGCATCAACAACGTCTAGTACAGGAGGTATGGCTAAAGGCTTGTGCTGGGGCAGGAGTAAGAAATCCCTAAGCTTCTTTTTAGAATCACAGAAATACTGACTTTCCCAACGAAAATGCTCCCTGAGAGTATGCAAAGTTTCATCAAAAGAGAAATCCTCGGGGGGGGGGGGGGGGCAGAGTCCTCAGCATCAGAATCCTCATAGGTAGGTAAGGGTAAATATCCTGGTCATCAGAGGAAACAGAAATTTTAGAATCCTGGTCAGAAGTATCATAAGAAAACTCAATCCTAGGTCTCCGAGAGGGAAGGTTGGCTTCCCCTGATTGAAGTAATAAGGTCTTCAGCCATTCTTAACATTTGTTTTTAGGCAAAGAGGCCTGACCATGCAGTCTGGGCATCAGTTTTCTAGGCATGGTTCGAGTTTTAGGCCTTGAAGAAGAAGATGGCATCGGTTTAATATGCAAGTCTGTAGGCCTGAATATACCCTCAGAAGCCGGTGCCTGCACAGCGGCTCCAGACCCATCCAAGGGAGAGACATTCGCAGGTTCCACAGTTGAAGCATTTCGTGGTATACCGGACTCCGAATGGGTCTCAGTAGAGGCCTGCGAATCTGAAGTAGTGAGTATCGGGGGCTGCAAAAGCGCCTCACTGAGTACCGGCGAACTGGCGACTGGCTTAGAAGCGTCGTTGGCAGCTTTGGACCTAGGCAGCTTACTCTGTCTTTATCTTTGTGTTTTTTCAGAATGTCTGTAGTTAGATGGCTTACCAAAGACATATCAGGAAAATTGAACCGAGCACCAAAATATTTAGAAGCAAAAATATACAGACGACGGATAGTTGAGGTTTAAATAAGGCACAAAACCGACAGCGAGGTAATCGTTGTCAGGGCCTAGGCAAGGAATACAGTACGAATTAAAATCTTTACGAGGTATTTGCTTTCCACAAGAAATGCAATTATTTACTTATACTGACATTGGTTTAGAGCAAGAAAAAGTTTCCCCAACGGGGTACTTAACTTTTAGTTGTAAACTTCGGTTCTGAAACTTGAAAACGAAAATTTCAGAAGTCGGCCGACCAGCACTTGCTAACTGCTTTGGGCACCTCACGTCAAGACAAGACTGATGTACTGGCATTGGCTGCATGTTTTATACCCCTGACGTCATGGAAGAAGAGACAGCAACCAACGCAGGACCTAAGACTTTATCAGGCTGACTGAGGGCTACTGCAAGCAGATAACCCAAATGTGATGACTGCAACACTGAAACACAAAGAACATCTATCTTATACTATAGGATTTAACAATTTATCTAAATTAATAGAAATATTCACAGTTCTACTAGTGAGTGTAGAAACTACTGGTCTAAAAGGAGTATCCACAGAGTTTTTATGAATTTTCAGTATACCAAATAACCCAGTTGTGGTTGATCAACTAATAAAAAAAAATCAAATAATTCATTGGAAATATAGCCTTGATGTAATAAATCCAGAAGAAAAAGGTCAACACCTTGAAAACTTTTCCTGACTTGATCCCACACACTTTTCTACAATTGTTGAAATCAGATAACAAATCTAACAGATTCTTCATATTTTGTAGCTTTCATTATAACCACCCCATTCCCTTTATCTGCATGAATCTCAGGTTGTTACACTTCTCAGACTTAATACTAAACATTCATCCTGATCTAAACAAACAATTGTTATCAAAACCCACAAAACCAGTTGGCTTTCTCAATAAATTATACAATTCAGATTCACATTAATGAAAAAAACATTCAGGGTATTTATTAAGGGTGGATTAATCACACTTGATTTTAAGGCTTCAACTTGGTGACAAACCTTACATCATTTAAAAAGTCTTTCAAATTTAAATTTCCTAACATATACCTTAAAAATCAAATAAAGTGTTGGTGATAGATGCTCTCTTAGTGGGTATGAAAATGAACCCCTCAGAGCGCACACAATTCTTTCTGTAAAAGTTAAACTTGTGAAGTTGAAAACTTGCCACTCTGACACTAGCTTCCTCTGTCCTTCCTTCGCTACTTCCCCTCCCCTCAATGGAGGTAAGCTGTCTGTTCTTCCAACTGTGGCTGAAATAGGCAAATCAGTAGTACCAGAACTAGAGGAGCCAGACCTACTAGTGCCAATACTCGCATCTAAATTATTATTAACGACTGAATTAGATGAACCAACATTATTAATGGACAAAGATGGTGTATTGATATCACCAGTGTGAGACAGAATTTCTATTATTCTGTCCATTTTCATCAGTGTGAACTGATGTTTATCAAATTTGAGCTTCCCTTAAAATTCCACCAGTCGTTGGGTTATAATTTTGGGCTGCAATGTTCTTATTTTCCCTTTTTTAATAAAAACACTTCTCTATACAAGTAACATTCCTTATTTTCTTCCTTTTCCAAGCCACAACAGTTGTAACATGCTTGTCAGCCTTGGACACTACATCATGTAAATGGTGGAACAATCTAAATTATGGATGTTTAGTAATTTTGGAGTCTAAAGACAAAACTTGTTCTTTTAGTGTACTCATTTTCTCATTATTTTACACAGTCAAACGCAAGACTTCCAAACCTGCTTTATAACAAACACTACTGATCTCTTGGAAGGTATCATGTTTAATGTCATTTAGAAATGCATAAACTTTTAATCCTAATGGCAGTATGCTGAGCTCAATGCACCAATTCAAATAATAGTTCTCCAACTCTAAAGACATTCTAAATCAAACACCACAGTCTAAGTCAAAAAATTTTGGTTCAACAAACCTCGAGTTCATTGCCATTGCTTTAATATCCACAAATGGATTTTGTCTGTTAGAATGAAGAAAATTAGTGATATTGCTCAAATCCTTCTGACTTGTGAAAATTTCCTCTCCTGTAACAGTCCCCTCATCCAAGGAAAATTCATCAGAACTATTCTCAGACCATCCATGAGTCTGGCGGGCTCCCAAACTCCCATAAGCACAATAAAGTACTGCCTGTGCCTTTGTAACCACTTCCTTCAGATCTTGGGTCAACTTCATTACCTCTTCAGGTATTGGATGGACCAAGTCCAAATTTACGTCACCTCCTCCTGCCATGGTGAAAATGGATTCAGATAAAGACCCCAAAATATGTATTGATACAAACGGCATGTGAATCCTCATACTGCAAATACTAAAAAAAGACACAAACAAAAAACAAAAAAAAACTTCAAAACTAACTTTTAAACAAAACAATTGCAGTATGAAAATACATCACCACAAAAATTGAAAATAAAGATTAAGCGCTTTTGCTCTTTCAAATCCAACATAATCTTCAGAATGTCATATTCAGCTTGCTAGAAGCTTTTTTAATTAAAAAATCATGGCATCATAATGAAAGAGTGAATCAAAACTCAATCTTAATTAAACATACAACGCCATAAGGAAACATTAAACATTAAATGAACCAGACTACCCTTTTATTGATACAAAAACTTCAAGTAGAATTAAATACCATTATAAATTTAGCTAACTTAACTGAAATGCAGTCAAATTCCAATTTTTAGTTAGAGAAAATTGATAAGAGAAAATATGTGGAAGGTTTTAACAAATATTTGGAGTACTTCGAGATGAAATGGCAAGTTTTTCTGAGGGTAGAAAACGTCCCAGGGATCAAGGACTGCATATCAGTTAAAAGTTTATTAAACTATAATAGTATTTACTTGCACTTTAATTTTTTTATAATAAAGGGGTAGTCAGGTTCATTTAAAATGTAATGTTTCCTTACAGCATTGTATGCTTTAAGATAGTTTTGATTCGTTCATTCATTATGATGTCATGATTTTTGAATTTAAAAAGCTTCTAGCAAGCTATATATGGCATTCTGAAGATGTTTTTGGATTGAAGGAACGAAAGCACTTAATAAATCTTTATTTTCAATTTATGTGGTGATGTCTTTCCATACTGCAATCTTGTTTAAAACTTGCTCAAGATCACACAGTAGGCAAATGAGGGCTAAAAGAATCACACCCTGCACCAGGAACAACATCTCATAGCCTTAACCTTCTGTGCCATCTGGGTATTTAGCAAAGCGTACATGGCCATTAGACTGATTAGCTATAGAGATCCTATGATTTCATGTCCCACCCTTACTTCTTTAGCTGTAAATAGCATCTTTAAATGCATCTGTAGAGCTATGCTTTAGCACAGTCCCCAACAGGCAATATTTGTTTGATGAGAGGGTGAGAAAATAGAGGTGGTTCAGTATTATAATGAACTGAGATGGCAGAGGCATGAACCTTAATGGTGAAGGATAGGCCTCTGTGGAATAGCTCTGCTAGGTAATCCAGGATTTGAGGTAAGGAGGGCACTGCTGTCTCCTTTCCTTGAGACTGATTCAAAGAACCACATCTTTTCCACTTTTCAGAATAGGATTTCCTAGTACTAGGCCTTCTGGCTTCAAGAATGATGTCCAGCACCTGTTTGCTGGTGGTGTATTCAGGGGATAAGCCAGGCTGCAAGGTTTAGGGTTTGTAACTGGATGCAAAATCTGTCCCTCCTGCTGAGAAAGCAGGGTAGGGGTCTGATGAAGATGCCAGGGTGGCACTATTGTCAGGCTGTGTAAGCGTGGGTACCAGTGCTGGCGTTGCCAGTCTGGGGCAATAAGAATTGCCCTTGGCCTGCCACTGGAAGGATAGGGCATCCACTCTCCAGGACCTACTGTGAGGGTTCCTGATGCAAAATTGCTCAACTGGTGGTTTTCAGGGGAGGCAAAGAGGTCCACCTCCAGTGGCCCCCACCTATGGATTAGAAGGTTGAAGGTGTTGGGCTCCAATTTCCACTCGTGCGGGTCTAGGAGATTTCTGCTTAAGTCATCTGCCAGTGAATTTCGTTTGCCTGGCAGGAATTGAGCTTGTAGATGCACTCGGTTGCTTAAGGCTGTGTTCCACAGGGCCATGGCTAACCTGCAGAGTGGGTAAGAATGGGTTCCCCCCCTGCTTGCTTATGTACCATATAACTGTGGTGGTGTCTGTTTTTATCAGCAGCTGTCCTGGAATGATTAGGTATTTGAAGGCTGTCAGAGCACTCTGTACAGCTAACATCTCTTTTTGACTGATGTGCAGGAGAATTTGGCCTGGGCTCCACTTGCCCTGAATGCATTTGCCTGCCATGTGAGCCCCCCATGCATAGTCTGATGAGTCTGTTGTCAGGGTTTGGGTGGCAAGGGGTTGAATGAAAGGCAGTCTCTTGTTGTGGTTGTATGCTTCTGCCCACCAAATGAACACTGCCCTTAGACAAGGAATGATCTGGAAACCCACTTGGGGTTGGCAGTCAATGGATGTAGAATTTGTACCCCTGGGATACAATGTTTAGCACCCATGGGTCCCGAGTAATGGACATCCAGTTTTTTGCATGAAGGGCAATTTTTCCTCCTAGGGGCACACGTAATTGGGCAGGGCTGGGAAGGATAAATGAAAAGTCATTACGAACTCTTTCCATAGTGGGGCGGTTTACCACTCCCTGTTTTTTAGGTGGGAGCAGTCCAGTCTCAGGGTATGCAGAGATCTAAACAATGTAGTCTGGGTGGCTCGTTTCCCCTGGGTTTAGACTGAGAAGGCCTGGAAGGGGCTGGAAAGGACCAATTTTTAGAATGCCAATGCCTACTGAATGGCTAAACTTGTTAGAATTCTTTAACAGTTTGCATAGATTTAGCTTTTTCTTCCTTCTTTTTAAGAACCTCTTCTGCTTTGGTGCCAAACCGTCCTTCTTTAAAGGAGCATCTATAAATTTTGATTTGATATGCTCTGGCAATATTTGTTCCTTCAGCCAAGCATGCCTTCTCAGTACAGACCCAGTGAATGCAGCCCTGCAATATGCCTCTAGGGCAAAGCCACACTGTAAAGTAGGGTTACTAACTTAGTTTGCAGAATGCATGAACTCTTGTAAATCTTTATTTTCTGCACAATCTGGGAGTAACACCATTTTTTGTTTAATTAGTTCCACAATATGTTGCTGGTATTTCAACATGTGAAACTGGCAATTCAATGCCATGATGACAAGAGTTGAACAGGTATATACCTTCTTACTCCATCTGTCTAAAGCCCTGGAATCCCAGTCTGAAGGGGTAGGGTTTTTGGCTGTAGTAGCCTTAATCCCTTTAGGTCCCTGGGAAATGGTCTCTGGATCCACAACAGGATTCTTAAAGAAATTTGTGAGAATCTGGTACTTTGTAGTACATGTAAGGTTTTCTAGGGGTGGGGGTAAAATGTCTTGAATAAAGACTGGATTCCATGAAGACATCATCTATAACATCCAGGACAGAGGGTATAGCTAGAAGCCTGTGCTGGGGCAACTATAAAAATTCTCTGAGTCTTTTTGGACTGAGGGTAGTCCTGTCATTCCCAGCAGAAATGGTCTCAAAGTATGCAAGGTTTCACCAAAAGCAAAATCCTCTGGGAGGGGGCAGACAGAATGAATTTCTCTGCATCTGAATCCTCATAGGTTGATAAGGGCATGTCCTGGTAATCAGAAAGGTCACAGTCATCGGACTCCTGGTCTGTAGAATCAGAATGAAACTCAATTCTTTGTCTCTTATCAGGGGAAGGCTGGCTTCCCCTGATTAGGGTAATAAGGTATTCAGCCATTCTAAGCATTTGTGGCATGAGAGCTTGAGCATGCGCTTTGGCAGTCTGTTTTCTAGGCATAGTATGTACTCTGAGCCTGAGAAACTCTGTAGTTTTAGTTAAAAATGAAGTTGTCTGTTTAAGTCGAACATCGGTAGGTCAGAATACACCCTCAGAGGCCGGTGCCTGCACAGCGGCTCCGGACCCATCCAAGGTAGAAAAATCCGCAGGTTCCATAGTCGAAGCAGCATCTCGCAGCATACCGGACTCCAAACGGGTCTCAGCAAAGGCCTGCAAATCTGTAGAAGCAGGCATCAGGGGCTGCAAAGGTGCCTCACTGGAGTACCGGCTGACTGGCGACTAGTTTAACGGAAGCGTCGTCGGCAATTTTGGACCTATGTGGTCTGTCTCTGTCTTTATCTAAGTTTTTTCGGAAGATGGGCAGTCTGATGGCTTATTGAAGCCATTTCAGAATATGGAGAATGAGAGCAAAAGAATTTACCGACAAAGATAGCCCAACAACGAATGGTTTGGGCATTAAGGCACAAGACAGACTGCGAGGGACGTCGTGGTCTTGGCCTAAACAGGTGATGCAGTAAGAATGAAAATCTCTGGGGTATTTGCTTTCCACAGGCAAGACAATGGTTAACTTTTTCTGACATCAGTTAGAGCAAGAAAAAAAGATCCCCAACGGGGTACTGAGGTTTAGAAGATTTCAGGTTTAAAACTCGAAAAAACTAAAATTTCAGGTAGCTGCCAACTGGCACTTGCGAACTGCTTCTGCTTCAGGCTCCTTCTCGGCAAGAAAGACTGGTGTAATGGCGTTGGCTGCCTGTTTTATATGCCTATGACCTGACGTCATGGAAGAGGTGACAGCATCCGACGCAGAAATCCTAAGACTCTGGTATTCAGGCCGACTGAGGGCTACCTGCAGGCAGATGACCCAAGTGTGAAGACTGCAACAGTGAAACACAAAGAACATCTACAATTCAGTAAATGACATACATATGACAACGCAATAAGACACTGTCTTCAATGTCTCAACCCTTCTTCAGTACAAAGACTGAAAGCAATGTCTGATATCAGAAAACTGGAAAAACAGTTAATTATGAATGTAGCATGCTAATGAATAATGACATCACAACCCAGCCACAGTGTAGAGTGAATGTTCTTACAGAAGCATTTTCAACAAATGTCAATTCAGACATTCTAGGGTGCTACACAAACTACAAAATAATCTGGTTTTGCAAATATTAAAACCAGAAATTTGAGTGAACCAAAAATACCTGATGGTTGCCTATGTCTAAGTGTTGCATAGAAAAAGGGAGAGATTCCTTATACAAATTAAAATAAAGTGCATTTGCAAATAAAATAAAATTTTCAAGTTCTGTTGGTTAGGCCAACAAAAACGAAAAGTTATGTAAAGCCCTATTAAACGTGTTGAAAAGGTTTGCATGTGGGCATATTCCTGGTACCAACTGGGGTGGAGAACTCACATTAGACTACATTTTATGGCAATCAGCTTGACAAGTAAACATTACATCATGGAACATGTCATCATGAAGTTTATTCAAAATGATGCTGGCAACTACTCTAATTACATGCAAGGTATGCCAAGGGTTTGTGAAGGAAAGAGTTTGCCTTTCAAATCTTATGGCATTTGTCTTTTGAGGTAACAGCAGCACTGAAAGGATTGACAATGAACACTGTTTAACTTACCTTTACCAAGGCATTTAAACTAACCCACACAAGGGAAAAATCAGACAAAAACAACATTAGATGTCAACTCGTGCAAATCAATTGGTAAAATGCTGGCTAAGTAACAGAAACAATTTTAGGCAGAGGGGGTGGTTACAGGTTTATCCCAATGGGAATTACCACTGGGTTTCCGTTGCTTAATAAATCACACCACTTCTTTTAGAGACTATTCTTCTCAAGTTATAAAAGCATAAGCAGGCTCTGGATAAATAAAAATATCTAGATGAATGCAATCTGGTTAATAAATATGTCAATAACTAAAACAAAAAATTCCTTCGATGGTCTACAAAAATATTCCTTATACATCTGTGACCTCAATGTTAAGCAGCATCACGAGACAAATTGCAAATACAAATATATGGTCAAATCATAATAAATGACGCAACCAAAGTTCCATGCAAACTAGTAGACATCAATTTCAAATCTGACCAGCGTCTTTCAGCCAAAAACAGAAAAAACACGTTCTTGTAGCCCATCTAATTCTGAAAGGCACATTGATGTACTCCAAGGAGCTCAGTACACCATTTTATAGCTCACTGGCCCTATGCATGACCAAATACAATGCTACAATTTGTAGCCTACAAATGATCCTGGTAAAACCGACAAGATATGATAAACCTGGTGTCTCTCCCAAATGAAAATCAAACTGTGCAAACAGATAAGCTACTGTGGCATATTTTGCAAGTAAGGAGGCAGAGTTCTATCAAACTTTTTTTCATTTGTAATATTTGGGAGACGGATAAACCTGTACTATGCATGGGGGTGCCTCCATTCAAACAAAACATGGAATATAATGTAATTGGCAACCACCATACCAAAGTGAAAAAAACAAAAACAGGATAAACTGATATACATTAAAAGGAAAATGAGGTTTTCATTACAGCATCCACTCCTTCCAAGGTCTTCATCCCTAAAGCATCAAATGCAAATCTGTGAAACAGGAAAGGATTCATTAGGCTACACTTTTCCAGATTAAAAAAAAAACAGGCTTTTTATATCTACACAGCATCACTTCTAATTTTTTCCATCTCAAAAACATTAAATATGGAAATGTGATATGATAACATATATACATTTACAAACATGTTACCAAGTATGCAGTGGGATAATAGGATCATTTCTGTATAATAAACACATCATGGAAGTAATGACATTAGTCTGTAATGCATACAGTCATTTTTCTGCCATTAAATAAATCACTAAACTATCACCATCTTTACATATGTGCTTTTAAACATTGTGGCTGGAAAACACATTCACTCCCACTGACAATGGTCATTTACTGCTTGCAAATCATACATTAACTTTAAATTGACTAAAGAGCATTAGAGAATGAATACATTTGAATTCACAACCATTTACAAAAAATGTAACTCAGAAATATATTGTTTTTGACTTTAAAATTCAAAGACTTTTGCCAAATGAAATTTTGTATTATGAATATTTAAGCATGTCTGGGAGGAGAGTTCAGTCCACACAAACTCAAACATTGAGTTTTAATAAAAATGACCAACAATGGGATGCTTCTGAATGGAAGCACATATACATCATATGGCACCCAATACAATTGTCTTTTATACTTTTACAGAATAATTCTCAACTCAGAACTAAACATGTTTTTTTAATTCATTAGTTTTGAAGCAGTTTTATAAAGACATCAGAATCACTTGGCTGTTATTCATGTAAGTTGACCAATACGTTTTCAGCTATGACCTAAACCAAACATATATATTTCCCATGGTACTCCCAGCAGCTAGTGTGTATTTACCTCTCAGAGGACAAGGTGGTCACCTATTTTCCCCATATAAATTGAGAGCATATGAACACATTTGTTCTTTTTAAATTTTGAACCAGCCAAACAGCCTTTTTTTTTTTAAATTTTAAACCATCCAAACAGGTCTTACACTGGGTCTATATTACGTGATCGAATGGTCAAATAGTCAAACACATAATAGTCGGCCAGTAATAATAGAGCTGCCACAATGTCGAATGTTTCAATGGTGATCTCAGTACAGTGCGGAAATGGAAGTTTTCCATTGTCTGCACTGTAGTGCAATTTCAGAGTTGGTATATTTAAGTAGTGGGGGGTGCAGGGGGGCTTGCCCCCCCTGTGTAGAGCATTTAAATAGTTTGGGTTTTTCTTTTTTTTATCTTCCATTCGACACTGTGGCAGTTCGATTACTGATCAGCTATTACGTGTTCGATTATTTGACCATTCGATCACATAATATAGACCCCTTACACTCACTGAATTGCCTACTCTAGAAAGTTGGGATGTGAACCAGAGTAAAACACACTAACAAGTAAGTAATCTACGTCGGTCCAGTCAAATCGACATAAGTATTGGAATACATTTATGTCCACAGCCCCATCTTGTCCATCATGCAGCCATTTTCGACATCCCTGCTGCAGAGACACGAAAAACTAGTGTATCCAATACTGGACCAGACAAGCTATTCGTAGGTCAGTCCCCTCATTTTCTCCCATGTTAACACGGTGATATACAAGGAACTTGGAAAGTGATTGAAAGAAGCGGAATAAGAGTACTACAGGTCATATATGATGCAATGGTACTGGGCTTATTAAAATCAGTCATATGTCTGAGTGCAGTTCAGATATGAAGAAGCTGTTTCTTGTGGTCAAGGTTTGATTCCCTCAGCTTCCATTGCCCAACTGTGTGACTGTAAGTCACTTAACACACTTCTCCCATGCTGAGTCTGATAAAGGTCCTGAAAGATCATTGCTCTACTCCAGAAAACAAACACAAATAAACTAAATTAACTCTATTAACTGCACTATCCCATATTAACTAAAGTCTTAAATCTTACTATTTCATTGCTGTTCTTATGATGTTGTGTAACCATCTAAAATGGAAGTCAGTCCAAGCTAACAGACTGATGATGCTTGATACTCTCAAACTAGGGATTTTTCCATTCAAAAACTGCAGGATGAAAGAACTGAAGGCACAGGTTGGCAGCCTTCGCATACCATCAGCATCTTGACATCTGGGTGGAAGAGCATTTCCCTTAACACTGGGATGGGGGGGCAGGGTGAAAATCTCTTATCCCAAGCATTAGCACAACTGCAATAGTGAATAAGAACATAATCCTCAGGGGGTGGCTATACACACCTTTATTATCCCACAGTATTCCTTACTGTGTAGCAGCTTTCACTGTCCAAGGATCATTACACTGGTCAGTCAAGATCAATTCCATCTCAGACTTTGCTAATTACATTTAAGAGTCTCAATCATCATAAATCAAGCTACATGCACATTTTATAAGTGTAAAACAAACAAAAAGAAAACATTTGGGGCCGGATTCAATAAAGCCTACACTAAGTTTACAAGTGTACACTGTTCTGAGGGAACAGACATAGCTCACACCTTCTTCCTCCTAATTTTAGTGTTCCTATAGATATTCTTGCAGTTTTAAATATTGACAGGGATTCTTTAAGGTTGCCACAAAGTGTAGACTACATGTACACTTAGTGTAATCTATCTGAGTCACTTAAAAGCAGAAAAAATGTGATAAGAATTTTACTGAATATGTATTGTGTGCACTTTGCTTTACTGAATCTGGCCCTTGAAGTGTTTTGCCTGACACATACTTTGTCATTTACAAAGGTCATAAATCAAAAATGTAATCCCACAGCAATTGGTGCCTTGCAGCCATATTCACTGCTGACCTACCTGTCAATTACTTGCTGCACATCATTTCAACAAGCAAAAGTTTTGCCTAAGCTTATCTTCCTTCTTACTTCCAGCTATTATCCTGTCTACATTAGGTGAAGGATCAGCAATAAAACTTAAATAAATGCAAATACAACTCAATAAGGAATACTACAGGAGACTAAAACCAATATTGAAAATAGCCTTGACGTCTAGGAATAAAGTCCAAGCTATAAAATAATTTGCTCTTCCTGTTCTAACTTAATAGTCTTGGTATGATTGACTAGTCCCAAAAGGTACTGGATCAGCTGGAAGAAAAAGAAAAATGCTTCGCTCTTATCAAATGATATACAAAAATCAGTGTATACCAACATTTATCCTACAGTCTTGAAGGAGGTACGGACCTCCTCCAAACGGATTACATGTACAGATCTGCAGTCATTGGACTGCATGCATATATGCTGCCCTCAGATCCAAAAACATAGTGAAAGATTTAAAACAGGAAGTGAGGAAGTCCAGTCTGGTGTCAAGTGGGAATAGATATCAAACCAGAAGTACACAAAAACCAGACAACAACGGAATGTGCCAAAAAAACAAAAGAAAGAAAGAAACACAAGAAGGATGAGAACAGAAGGAAATAAATGTGGAAAAGCCATCCATATAATGGCAAGTACAGTCAGCTCCTGAATCATCATCATCATGGTGATCAGGATTTGGATGCAGAAATGGTTAAGGAGAGGGGAGTTGAAACTAAAGGATGAAAGGTTAATAATAGCAGCCCAGGATAGTGGACTAAATAAATGTTGGTTTACAAAGTCCATTACACATGTAGAAGCACAATAATGAGGCAAGACTGTTGCATTGGGGTTTTGCACACATTACAATACAGAAGTAGCTCAGAAGCACTGGAAACACGAACGACAAAGCATTATGAAGTGTACAGTATGTGGGATCACCCATTGCTATCAGTTCAAAGGACAGATGCAAAAAAGCCAGCTATAGTAATCCATGAAAAGAAAGAAAAAGTAACACTGATCATTGAAATTGCTACTTCTAAAGATAAGTGTGTCATGTGCAAAGAGACACAAAGCCATAAAATAATCACGATCTGCTGGCAGAAAAGAAGTAATATGGAAGAATGATACCCAGACAGCTCCAACAGTAGTGGGGGCAATTGATCTAATATGGACTCTACACTCATACTTAGATATTCTATTTATACAGGTTTACTCCATGATTTGCAGGAAAAGTCAGTTATTAGCACATTGTGGGTTGCTATGAAGAGCACTTTTGGCTAACAAACACTGAAAACAATAACAATTCATGAACTTTCATTATACCCTGACTTAGGAATGGGGTCCATTCCCATCATGGTATTAAAAACCCAAAAGATTTGGCTAAATTAAAGTGCCAACATTAATAAAAGGTCAGTTCACAGTAGATGTTTTTAATGACATGACCCCATCCTTTGAGTTGGGTGACCATTCTATTCTCTTGACTAAACTCCAAACCCTTTATTTTAGTTTTGATGCAATCCAATGGTTAAAAAAAAAAAAGATAGCTTACAAATAGAAAATTTCAAGTTGTAGTTAATTAAACTACATCAGAAATCAATACCACGGACTGCACGGTACCCACCACTTCTACCTTTCAAATCTAAATATTGTAATGTACACAGATGGTAATCCTCCTCAACTCAAGACAATTCCACTTCTACTTTACAGAATAAAATGAAGTCTAACTTGACCAAGTAATGATACTGGTCAAAATAAATTTTACATAAATCCAAAAAAATCTGCAATTGTGATAGTCACCTCTCTACAAAGACTGTAAGAAACAACTTCACCCTAAGTAATCCAATACCCAGTGTTGAATAAAAAACATTAGGACTACTTCTAGGCTCTCTATCATCACACACAGAAACATTAGTCAATAGGAACTGTGCTATAAAGTGACTCAGCTCCTCTGTCTAAAAGTGTGGCTTGGTCTAAAAATATTCAGAAAACACATCCAACAACATTTGACCTTCTACCGCATTAGCTGATGATTGCACCAATCACTGAACTCCTACAATGGATGCATTGGTTGCCAGTGTCCACTAAAGTCAATACCTACCTAGACAAAACATACCATTCAACTTCACCACTGTCACATTTACATTCTAGTCACTCAAAGCAGACCAGTACTGTAGGAGTAACAGGAACAATGATATAGAGACTACCCTTTGGTCTAGCAATTTGTAATACAGTTTTTTTCAAAATGGTGACCCAGCTACCTGGAATATACTTCCACGTACTCTGTACAATTAGACAGCCTTCAAGTCTAAAGGTAAAAGATGATCTTTGTCAACAAAATGAACAAATTTTGATGGGATGCGTGTTACAGTCACCATCATATCACCTTCTTTCTGCCTCCAATCTCTCAATCCAGTTGGAAAAGTCATAATAAATTCTATGACTCATTGCAGTAACAAGTTGAACTATCCTATGAAAACTTTGCAATAGATCTGAAAGAACAAGTGACTACAATTTTACCTCTGTCAGTCACTTTGCCTACTCATTCCCATATGCACTCACTAGAGAAAAAAGGGAAATGCAGATAAAAGCAGAATATAGAATGCAAATTTTTTGTACACCGCATGCTCCACAGAGGTTATGCTAGTCGAATATAAATCATACTCAATCTCCTTTTTCTGTCATGGGTGCATCTTTAAATATTGCACAGCACCGTGAAATTATTGACCTTTGTAACAATGATACAGCTGTGCTATTTTATTTTCTGTTACTTTTATCATCATTCCCTTTGCTGAGCCTGAAAATGGTTGAATCATTCTACCTGTTTAACAAATGAAAAATAAAATATAATACATGCACATAACTCCACTAACTCCTGGACACCACTACCTCTAAAAATGAACAAACGGGCTAGCATCAAATTCATGTTCAGTCTTTTTTTTTTTTTTTTACTTTTTTGCACTCTTACTTGCAAACTACTAAAGATGCATTTTACTAATTGTTAATATTATAATAATAATAATAATAATAATATTAAGAAACTGAGAGACATTCCTCCAAATCACTCTTCCCATGTTTGCCATTTTATTTTTCACTGCCTACATATGTGTAGCAAATCTTTCCGTAAAGGCATGTAAAGCGTTTGGAAATGGGACTCCACAACACTGCCTCCCCATCTTTCTTGGATCCCTTCAAGCCTGCCCATTTTCTTTAAATTCCTAAAGATATCTTGTTAAATAAACTCATTGCAGCTTCTGTTTACTAATCTACAAACTTCTCTATTTCTCTCTCTTCAGAACTATGTTTATATTTAATCCATATCCCACAGTTTCAGATGGTTAGCCAGTGATCTACTCCAGTACTAACATTCTATTACACACAATTACCAAAAATCATTTGTTTTCACAAATTTGGTTGGGTGTACTTAAAATGGTAATAAGCTACATGACTATTTGGGTACTAAAGGAACAGACCAAAAGACTTAAAATTATTTTACTCTTATGAACTAAAGTAAACATTTAGTTGATCACACACCCTGGTCTTCACTTTTATCTGTGCTCCGTTATAGATGCTACTTAGTATTTTATGGCTTTAGTTTATTTAGTTGTTGCAGACTTTGTAATGTAACTAGATTTTGGTTGAAAAGGGACCTATGATGTCCATTCCACTGGCAAAATAACATATTTATTAGGGTTAAACAAAAGGCCAGCCAGCTATGTGACAAACATGGAGGTGATATGGGGAGTTAACAGAAGAATGTATTGCTTGGACAGAGAAGTAAACATCACACTCCCCTCCCTTATTTGGTATCAAAGGTGTAAGGATGGTAGTCTGCCCAATGTGCAGTGGTGTGATGGAGAAGGTAAGGTAGGTAGCTTAGGTGATTCGAACCAAGTTATACTACAGCTGTAACAATCCCTATTGGATTCCCTACACACCAATATCAAACAATAACAAAAAAGGCTGTAGAAAGACCATTACAGAGACGACAGGTTAAAGTAGAATAAAAAAGATCAAGAATTTTTACACTTTGCTTTTCTATCATTTCCTTATCCTGTTGCTAGAGAGACACTACAACACTCCAAAGCCCACCCCCACTGCTGCCTGGCAGTAGGGGATTATGCCTCAGTTAGCAGCAATCATGTGACTTTGCTTGTCACAAAAAAATACTTCCTGTCCTCTGCTCTCTTGGGACAGCAGAAAAACGCTCAATTTCTACATGTACAAATACCAAAGATGCTCTTGTACAAGACAAGAGCCTCAAAATACACAGCTCGTCTGTACCTCCATATAAGCTCCAGCTAGATACATTATGTAGCAGGAATGCGCCAAAATACTGACTGTCCTTCCTTCCTCCCTTGCATTAATCTACTTTATTATATAAATAAAAACCTTCCCAGGTAAGGAACTGATGATATAACATTCTACATAAACTAACCCAAACATCTGAATTAATTTGTTTATAAAGACAATAAAACAACATTTCACAAAGAGTGAGAAAGGAAAACAATTATGCCTTAACATAAAACACAAACAATCCATAACAAATTTTAATGACAAGAAAATGAAGTTTCTTTAATTTACATGATATGCTAAGATGCCTGTTCTTTACTGAGACTTCTATTTTTGAATGTTCAAAAATGTCATTCTTTGGCTGGTGGCATGCAATGATGAAAAGTTAAATTCACAAAGCCAATAATGCAACTGTTTACTTTGACTACAAATGCATGTACAACACAACTGCAAACAGTGTTAAGGGTGAAAGACACTGCATCTGCAGACAATCCCCATACCCCTTTCTAAGGCCTCTAAAGAAAAACGAAAAAAAAGAAAGATTCTCTCTGTCCTTGCTGTCAAATCTGACTGCAATGTACAATAAGCTCTTCTGGTCCAGTGGAGTGCCCCCATCTTGATGCACTGTGTTCCCAGGCCCTGTGAAGGCCTGACTGAACAAACACAGTGCCCCTTCCTAAAGGCCTCAGGGGGCTCCCGTTTCACTCGGGCAATGAAAGGGACTACTGTAAATAAAAAAGAGGCCTGTTTGACCTGCTCATTGTTTGCTCTTGGACCCTACATCCAGTCTACTGTAACAGAGCTGCCTCTTTACAAAAGCTTCACTGACAGGCTGTTGTAACCTCTGCCTGGGAGTCCTACACCCACTGGGGCAGAATCCTGAAAAACAGTACCATCATTGGAGTTTTTTTTTTTTTTTTTTTTTTTTAAGTCATCTTGCTTTTCTGAGGGTGGCGGGGGGGAGACAGGCAATGTTTTTAAAAAGTTTTAAAATAAAACACAAATGTCTCAAAGATCACCTGAACAGAGTCTGAAACACTCATAGCTGTGCTACAAGCACTTTGGAAAAGAATTGTTCACTCAGACATATCACTGCTTTAGATAAGTTACTTTCAGTCTTCTCTGAGTATAAAGTGCAAGCAAGCAAACACCAAATTACAGCCCTCGAGACCTGTAAGAAAGAAATTCTAAAAAAAAAAAACAAAAAAAAAACAAAAATAAAATAAAATAAAAGGGAAGACAAATAAAACCTAAATGTAAAATAATCACAGTAATTTTTCAGTTTGGTACTTATGCCTTACTTACCTAGCACTTAAGCAGATTCCTTATCTTGGTGCTAAAGTGCAAATACACTCACAAAATTCATCTCCCCCTACCTCATCTGCTCTCTAGGGCAGTAATTTGTACCACAAATCAAATTAAAATCAAAACTACCACTTATGTCAATAATCTACTAGGCTAGTCACCTGTAAACCTTTGTGAAAAATGCCTTACTTACGTCCATTTATTTTAATCAAGCTATACACGACTCCTTATGAGCAATGCCTTCTGTCTACCTGGTTAGTTCTTGAACTCCCTTACTGAATTTTGAATGTATGTTATGTAGACTCCTCCAATAATAAATCACCCTTTCAGTGAATTAATGCACTCCATGCTAGTTCAGTACTATCTGCCCTTCAGACTGCAACCCTCTTGATCTAGCAATCGTTACCTACATTTTGAAAGATGGCCATTTAGACTATTAGTATTCATAAGGTACTTTACATACATACACACACACAAGCACACACGCACAAAACCCCTTTTATGGCTTCTAAGGCAGATAAACACAAAAGATGCTCGTTGCCCTCAACCTTTGGAAGGGTATTTAAGAAACAAGTTATGCAAGGCAAACAAGATTCTCATATCACAAGGATGAAGATGACCAGCTATGAACCAGGTAAAAAAAAAAAAAACTTGTACACAATGCAACCACCACTGGCTTTCACATTACTGAAGCTCAGAGGAGGAAGAAAATTTTCCCTTCACAACTGCTCCATGTGATGTGTAAGACTATCTGCTGTACACAAAAAGGTCTGGCATAGAGGTGATGCAAGCCATGCCTAACTGACATTACAGAATTAGATCCCTCAACTCAGATTCAGGATGACAGTGCCACAAGGTAAGGAGGTACAGCATCGAAACAATGGCATGACAGCAGGCGCTCTGCCCTGTCCACTAGGTTTGCTGGTAAAGCAATATTAACCAGGACAATGTGGGGTCTTGCTTCTTCCTTATATTACCTGGTGCTGATAAGATACATGCATTTAATTTTCTCCTTCCTCCTCAACTGCTCATCTGTACAGGCTCCAACTTCTCATTAGTGGTGGATTTGGAAGAGTACAGCATGTTGCCAGGGACGGTATGCTATGGGAGAAAAAGTATTACTTATTACTAAGGATTACTTGAGGGACAAGTATGGTACAGGGGATAGTGTGTTAGTACTGTGGGAGCAATGGTGAGGCAAAGAGGGAACATCCACATTTTTAAAAAGCCCTATTACATGGCATGTTGAGGGGAGGAAGTGATATTACCAGGAGAGGTGTCCTGAAGAGCTGTGGTACACTGACAACAATGGGTGGGATTCAAGGGGTCTACATTACGTTATCGATCGAAAACATAATAGTCAACCCGTAAATGTCTAAGTCGTACAATGAACATTTCAATGGAGATCTCCGTACAGTACAGAAATGGAAGTTTTCCCATTGTCTACACTGTATGCCGATCTCAGAGTTGGTATATTTAAGTAGCAGGGGGAGTGGGGGGTGCAGGGGTGTTTGCCCCCCTACTTACAGTGTTTAAATGGTTTGCTTGGGTGTGTTTTAGTATTTTTTGTAAAGGTTTGAAGTTTTACAACTGACATTTACGGGTCGACTATTACGTTTTTGATAACATAATATAGACCAGTTTTACAACTGACATTTACGGGTCGACTATTACGTTTTTGATAACGTAATATAGACCCCGATTCAGTATGCATCAGTAACACCGACAAATGTCTGTGCGTTGTGTGACAGAGGAAATTAAACTTTCAGCCATGACTACATGGTAACCAGGCATGCTTGGTGAGAAGGGGAGAACTAACTTATATTATACCATGACCCCCCATTAATATTCCAAAACGTGCACGCTGATTGGCCAGCGTGCACATTGTAAATCGAGTTATACTAATGGAAAATTTTCCGTTAGTATAACTCTATTTTTAAAACACTGTCTCGCTATGTTAAATGGGTTTAACATAGCGAGACAGCTTTAAAATAAGCAACGGAGATCTCTGTTTCTTATTTTAAAGCTGTCTCGCTATGCTAAACCCATTTAACATAGCGAGGCAGGTTTTAAAAAAACAAGCAACGGAGAAAGCAAGACCTCCGTTGCTTTTTTTTTTTTACTGTTTCGCTATGTTAAATGGGTTTAACATAACGAGACAGTTTTAAAATAAGCAACGGACATCTCCGTTGCTTATTTTAAAGCTGTCTCGCTATGTTAAACCCATTTAACATAGCAAAACAGTAAAAAAAAAAAGCAACTGAGATCTTGCTTTCTCCGTTGCTTTTGCCCACAGCTCTGATGTACTGTGCAGGCGCGCAGTACATCAGAACTGCCGCGGATGCCAGACATCTGCGGAAGGGCAGCAAACAGGCATTATACTATGCCATTATTTAAGAAAAGTAAGTTTCTTTTCTTAAATAATGTCATGGTATAATAGCAATAACCCACTTCTGGGTGTGGGTAATGCTGTATTACCCACGGTTGGCTTTGTTTGGTCCCTCGGGCTTCGTCCTCGGGACCAAACCACGCCAACCATGGGTAAATACAGCATTACCCACACCCAGGCATGGGTTATTGCTATACTGAGACACTGCTGAAAGCAGCTGTACTTATTTTAACAGGAAGGAAGGACTTGCGTGGAGAGCAAGGAGGGTATTACTACATACTGGTTTCGGAAAGGGATAGGGGTGTGTGTATGCGCGTGCACACACACACAACTGCATATGTGCATTTAAGTATTTTAAGTATAAGGAAAATACACGTGAATTTAAAGCCTGAAAGACAGAAAATGAATGCTAGGGGGAGATTCGCATTGTAGAGCACACTGTAGAGCACATGGGCCATCAAAATATGCAACAACAAACTCAGAGAAGTCGTCCTCTCATGTACAGTGAATACACAATGCTATGGCTTCTCTATGCATCCTAGACAGTACTGTGGGAGACTGTGCACAGTGGAAGCTCTTCTCATGCCTCCAGGGCAAACTTACACAAATGGTCAGTCAAATTCCAGTGTCTCTCTCTAGCAAGACCATCCTTCCAAAAAATGCATACAATCCAACAGGTAAAGTCTTAAGAAGTATTTGCATACAGAAACAGCAAATTATCACTACTTTTGATGCAGGATAAAATCCAGGCTATGCCTCCTAACCATGGAGAGGGCTCAACTACCTTTACTGCCAAAATGTGGAGCAGGCAGAGTACAACCCAACCCCCCCCACCTCCGTTGTTTTTGAATTAGTCCAAATGGAAATAGAAATGCGAGTCACAGGAGAGGTTGGGGAAATTGGTAACTAGCAAGAGGATGAAATCTATCCTGAAATTGTAAGTTATGTCTTGAAGATGCAACATTATTGTAAGTAATTCTTACAGCTGTTCTATATTACACAGACATATTCTGACTTGACATCTCCTAAAAAGAGGCACTTTCATTGTCAAAATGGATTTAGAAATGAAATCCAATTTGCAAGGTTTACACAATGAACTCAAGACCAAGCTGCAGCTGCACAAGAGTAATCCAAAGGAACTTTACTAAACATGACAAAAACAGGTAGAGATTGTGGAACAAAGCGACAACCCTTGTAGAATATGTTTTAGTGCCATATAGCAAAGGTTTGTAAATAGTTCTCATGGGGGAAAAAAGTTGCGTGGAAATTCAAAAACACACAGAACTGAATGCCTTTCTATACAGATGTTGCAGTCCTATTACAGTACCACACCTGTCAACATACAGGCATAGAATGAACTGTCTCCAGAACCAGGATATTCTGGAAAATAACATCAAACCAATAATATTGGCTTAAAATGGAAGTTAGACACTTTAGGGACAATGGATGGATTGGAACCAAGCACACTACTACAGGAAGAGCCAGCCTGTAGTTTTTTTTTTTTTTTTTTTTTTTAAATGCTCCAAAACAAAAGACTATTCCTAACACAACAAAACGCCACCAAGAATAATATTTTACAAGAATGACTACAGGAGCTAATAACATTATTTTAAATAAAAAGTATTATAATCTTGCACAAGAATTTCAAACAGTACCATGAATTGTACCAGGAAATTACTTCCAAGTATGTCAAGAAGTTATGTACTCATTATAACGTTCCATCTGTGTTGCCTATCTTCATTCCTTGACCTGCGAGTTCGCTTCCAAAATCGGAACCGAAGTAGCCGTACTACAGCCCATGAGGACCAAGACCTTTCAAGCTTTTCTCCCTACCCTTCATGTTCCTCTCCATTTTACCTCAGATCAGACTTGCTGATTGACAGACTGATATCTATCCTGACAGTACACTTTTGTGGAGACCATATCTGGTAAAAGACAGCTAAAGGAACTGTAATAAAGATTCTACTCGTTCCACCAAGAAATAAAGGTTGAGGGTTGGAGGGAGGGGATTCAAGGATAAAGGTTGACAACACAAATGGAACATTATGGGGAGAACACAACTTATTAATCTGTTGTCAATCTTCATTTCTTCCTTGACCTGTGGGACAGAGACCCCAGCTACTTTTTATCTTGGGTGGACTCACGGAAGAATATTCTAGAACACTATAGAACCAAAGGACACTACTCCCCTGGAGGCCAAATCCAATCAGTAATAAAGTATGTGGGGTAGCTCAAGTTGCTGCTGTGCAAATATCATCCAAGGAAGCTCTGGAGAGAAAAACTGAAGATGGGGCTATCGTTCTAGTAGAATGCCCTTTAACATGTCCAGGTAATTTAACATTCTTGTTGATTTATAGGAAGGATATGCAATCTTTCAACCATTAAAAAGGGCAACTTTGGATACTGGTCCACCTAGTCTAGTACTAGAAAAAGCAATAAAACAGTTGATCAGATTTTCTGATATATTTTGTTCTATGAAAGTAGAAAAGCAATTCTCTGTGAATGCCCAATAAGTGCAAATAATATTCACCTTTATTTGAAAATTTGGGAAAGGAAAAAACTGGCAAATTTATAGCCAGACTGATTTTTATAGTCTGATCGATATTGGTCTCTGAAACAACTTTTGGTAGAAATGCTGGATTAGTCCTCAAAGCAACTATCTCGGTGAAAGGTCAAATATGGTGACTTACAAGACATTGCCTGAAACTTTGCAATTCTTCTAGCAGAGGTAATAGCTAGTAATAGAGCTGTATTCCAAGACAAAGTACTTTAGCTCACAAGTGGCTGCAGGCTCAAAAGGGGGGGGGGGGGGTAAATCAATGTGTGAAGAACCAAGATGAGCTCCCATGGAACATGCTTTATTAAGGAGGCCTCTGCATCAAGTTTCCTTTCAAACAGGCCTTGCAAAGTTTAAGAGGCATTAATGAGGCAGCCTGTAACCCATTGTAACATTTTGAAATGGCCACTAGTTGAATCCTGATGGTAGAAGCAGAAGCTCCTTATTCAAAAAGCAATGTCAACATTTTTTTTTAATGAGGGCTGAAAGAGGACTATTGTCATTATGAGCCCAACATAACAATTTTTTCCATTTACTACAATAAAGCTTTCTAGTGGAGGGTTTATGCGAAGCCAAAATAATCTTAGACTGGGTTAGACAATGTTATGCCTGGCAAACCAGTGGAAGTGGAAAAGCCACACTGTGTGCTTTAGGTTCTGAAGGTTCGGGTGAACTAATCCCTCTGGATGTGACAAGAGATCTGCAACTGGGTCCAGAGTCCACGGTTAATGAATCAGATAAGATCAGAGGAAGGGAAACGAAATTTGTTGAGGCTAGAATGGAGGCAATGAGGATCACCTTGCTCTTCAACCTGGTTGCTTTGTTCTGGGAGATGTCCGTGGTCACTATGGCCTGGGGTTGGGGTAATATGAAAGGTCATCCTGCTAGAATATCTGTGGAGAGAACCTACCAGAGAAGAGCCCCTTTACAATGGTTAGTTACTAAAATATGTAACATCGGCTGATGAAGAATGGACCACTGGGATGCAAGAAGCCACTGCAGAATCCTCGTGTGGAATCCTGCTAGAGGTACCAAGGTAATGGTCACTGTCACAGAACCTAGTGCCTGCAGTACCAGATGTGCAGCTACTGTCTTGCTGCTGCGGATTCTACTGACTTAAGATTTGATCTTTTCTAAACAGGGAGAAGGAAGGGAAGCTATGAAAGTGTTTGTATTCAAATTTGCCAAAATAAATTCCAGATTCTCCATTGGAATCAGAGGAGGTTCCTCATTGTTTATTGCAATTCCAAGGTCAGCACAAGTCTGAAAGACAGTCTCTTGATGTTTCTAAGAGATGCCTGGTGAGAGCAGTGATGAGCCAGTCGCATAAATAAGGAAACACTGTAGTCTCATGTAAGATGCTACCACTGCGACGCATTTGGTGAACACTCTGGGGGCTGTGGGGAGACCCATGGGGAGGTCTCTGAAGTGACAGTGACCATCTCCTAGCCAGAAACAGAGAAATCTCCAGGAGCATTTGTCCATCTTGATGTGGTAATACATGTCCTGGAGATCTATTAAGCACATCCAATCATCCTTTCCTACAAAGGGAAGGATGGACTGATCAGTGACCATCAGGAATTTTGTTGAACAGATTTGTTCAAAACACTAAGATTCAAAACTGGTCTCCAGTCCTTCATCTTCTTTGGCACTAAAAAGAACCTTGTGTAAATTCTGGATTCTTTCTTGTCTGAGGGGATGTGTTGGATGACTCTCGTAGCAATTATTTTATTTCTACAACTGCTGGTTCCCTCTGACTGGGTGGAACATCGAAATTTTGGAGAATGGAGTGGAAGGGAATGATGTATCCTCTGGCAATAAACCCTTGCACCCAAAATCTGTAATTATTTTTTGCCAGGCTTTTTGGTAAAAAGATAATCGTCCCCAGACTCCTTCCAGAGGTAAACAATTGGGCCTCCTTTCAGGAGCGCTGGTATGGTTTGGCTGGGAAAGAATCTTTGGAACCCTGATTTTGCAGGCACCTCTGGAACGTGAATGGAGTCTTCCATTGAACCCCCCCCCCCTTGCCCCTGGGGAAGGTACCATCACGCGAGTCTTGGAAAGGCCCTTGAGATTTTCGGAATCACATTTTTCCACTCCTCTGGTTCCTACAGAAGGGCCTTTGAGGAGTAGAAAAGAAAATGTACCACCACTGCAGAGAGGGTCTTCCTTCCCACCTTTCTCACACTTGGACAAGGCCTCGAACTTTTGAGCCAAAAAGAGAACTGTCAAAAGGCACATTGGCGCCACAAATTCACATAAGCCCATCCAGGAGAGTCCTTATGGCTATGCCGGAACCCACTACTCTAGTCATCTCTTTGGCTGCATGTGCTATGAGCCTCATGGACAAGTCGAATATAGACTTGAGGGTGGCCAACTGAGAAGTTACCTTTTCTTGAATTTCATCACATATGACTCCTACAAGGGTATTTGATAACTCCTTAATCAAATCCCTTTGGAGTCTAGTGAAATGTGCCATAAAGTTCAATGGCCACAGAACGAAGGTCAAAGAAGTGCATACCTCCTTCCTGAACCTATCCAATGCCAGAGACTCTTGAGTTGGAGGATGAATGGTAGAACTCTCCTCAGACAGTTGTGTGTGGCTGCAGCAACCATCATGGCATTTACTGCTATCCCTTTAGCTCAAAACTGAGAATCTTCTGGAGCAGAGATAATTTTGTCTAGGAATCAGGAGCCTTCCATTCCTGCTGCGCAATCAGTTTGAGATCATCAGCTGGAAGTCACTTAAGTAGATGGATGACGGCCAAAAGCTTGCAGGTATACAGACTCCTCTGGGGAAGATTGTTGGGACTCCCGTCCACCCATGTTTAACAATATCTAGGATGTCTTCAAAGAAGACATCTTCAGGGGGTGACCTAGGGTAACCTTCCCCTTCATTGTAGTCCATATCCTCAGTGACAGATTTTTCCGGGGAATCCAAGTGCTTCCTCTTGCACTTTCACTTGTGAGGGACGTCTTCAGAGGGGAAAATCTGAAGTGTCAGAATAGGATAAAACCTGGAGAGGTATATCCTGCAGTTTTTGCCCTCGCTGTCCTGATGCAAAAGCTTGCTGAGAGAACGAGAAGAAGGATCAGGGATCAACTCCAACTGGGGGGCAGACCGGTGCCAACAGAGGACAAAGCCTCTCCATTACCTGTAAAGGCAGGTACTCCCGAAGAGGGAAGTAAGCCCAGACCAGAGAATGACTGCTTTGGAAAAGGGGTCACTCCCTGCTCTGAGGAGACCACCCCCAAAGCCAGAGTGGACCTCACGTGTGCTGAGGCCCCAAGGTATAGGGATGTCTCAGAGAAAACTTGAGTCAAAACCTGTCCCTTGGAACCAAAAGCAGAACTCGCAGGCCAGGAGCCCTCTGGTTCTGAGATGACCGAAGAGCTCAGGGTGACATTAGTAGGCCCTGGAGAAAAAGGATCTGGCCGGAGCCAAAGCAGACTATGCTGGAGGGATCACAGCCCAAGTCTCCAAAAACCACAGATGGGGTCAGAGGAAGAAAATTTGGTGGAGTTATGGAAAAAGTTTCAGAACTGGATGTAGTTGGAACACAAAACATAGCAGGGAATCTTCTCACCACTAGAACCTGATGCACCAGCCTTAGTACATCAAATTCTGATGAGCTGTTGGTGGAGCAAACCTAGTGGGTGGACGGAGTTTCAGTTCTCTTCATAAACAGACTAGGCAATTGCCCCACATACAGATATATAGATGGGAAATATTGCATTCTTGGAAAAATGTACTCGGGTTCCTGAAGAATTGTTGGAACTGTACATGTTGGTGTAGGTATAGTAGATGGAACCAAGCATGCTGGTTCTATAGTCTTATGCATTTCTTATAACTGCTCAAGTGCCAAGGAAGCAAGTGACCTCAGAGCAGAGACTTTTGGTTCCATAGCCATTTGTGGATCCTCTAATTTAGGATTCTTAGTTACTGGTGCTGAAGGAGAGGTCGGTGCTGAATGACTTTTCTTATGCTTCTCTGTTTTTGAAGAAGTGTCCATCTTAGATTTAGAACCAAATAAGGCCTCCTCAAAAAGATGGATTAAGCATGCCCTTTAACATCAACTTATTTTTTTCATTCAACTAAGGCACGGTGACTGAATCCATGGCATACTGAACAGTCTTCGTGAAGATGTAACGAGCCTAAACACACACATATAATAAATGACCATCAGAATTTGGCATTTTCCTATTGCACGTTTGACATTTTTTAAAGCCAGAAGAGCCCTTTCCTTTATCAGCCGGTTGTGCGTTAGGCCCGGCAAGCCAGCAGGTAAAAATCTACTGCTGCCAATCATTAGCGGACAGGAGTTGCGCTGTGGCGACCCCTAACCAGGAAAAGCCGAAAGATACAAATAAATATATATATATATATATATATATATATATATATATATATACATACATACATACATACATACATACATACACACACACACACACACACACACACACACACACACACACACACACACACACACACACACACACACACACATATATGGGTCTACTTGATATGGTTGACAGTTCATATGGTTGAAACTCATTTGGTCGACAACCAGTATTCAAGGCACTTAACAGGGATTTGCCCCCCTCCCCAAAGTTGTGCAACCCTGGAGTTGATATATATAGTTAGGGTGTGTAGAGGGCACAGCCCCCCACCCATATTCATTTAAAATGTTTAGTTTTTGTTGTATTTTCATGTTTTAAATGACTATTAAACGAATATTAGTGGGGGGCTTAGCCCCACACCCCCCCCCTCTAACTATATATATATATATATATATATCAACTCCAGGGTCACAACTTTGGGGAGGGGGGTTAATCCCTGTTAAGTGCCTTGAATATTGGTGGTCGACCAAATGAGTTTCGACCATATGAACTGTCGACCCACATACATATATATACATACATACATACATACACACATACATATATATATATATATATATATATATATATATATAAATAAATAATACACACACACATACACACACACCAAAAATGTTTTGGAGATATATCAAAAGCTAAAAAGCTTCCAGGAGCTCTACAGTACATGTTGGCTTGAAGTGTCGAGGTGATAAGATTTCCTATTGCAAATTTAAATGTTACATCGCAATTTTAGTATACATCACAGCAATTGTAATTAAAGTGCCACAATGCATTTTCCACCCACATCTTATCAAAATTATGCGGTCAGTTTCCTAAAATAAAAAAAAAAAAAAAACACTTTAGAAGTATTTTACAAGGAATACACCTACATAATTTTTCTCAGTACCTCCCTGGCCTCAGCTGAGGGACAGCGTAGGGGGAACCCATATACCTTGATGGATAGGGACCCACATGTGTTGTTGTGCATCCATTAAATTCCACACTACATTAACAATCACCAAGGGTAAAGTTTGGTGAACTTATCGGTGATGACACAAATAAATTAAAAAAAACTTGGCGCCATAAAAATAAAATAGAGGGCAGCACTGGAGGCATGATATGCCATAGTGCACACTTCAAATTCTCATTACATTGTACATTCCCAAACCTTGGGGGAATTTGGGGGGGGGGGGTACCCTTCAAGAGGATTCTGTACTTTTTCAAAAAAGGCAGAGGATGGACACCCTTCCTCTAGGAAAGGAACAGATGCATGCTACAAAATCGCTGGCCATTTAAATGACCAAGGCCAGTTTCAAGTAAGCATGACAAATCTAAAAGTAAATACTGAGCTCTAGATGATTGTCATGGTTGAAGTGATACCCTGACCACATGTACAAAAATTGGAAAAAGGGGTTGTGGTTGGATGGATGTGTTTCCTGTCAAGTGGAGCCCAAATGGAAAATATCATCCATTTCTTTAGACCCTATCTATCCTAGGACCACTTCTTCAGACAAATGTAAAACACAGACTACTGGTAGTGTGATTCTAACCAAGATATCATCCAAAGTTTGAGGACAGATGGGTGGAGCCTCCCTGATCATTAAAGTCATAGCGGACTATACTCAGATTTAACAAACACAGATCTGGCTTTGACAGTGTTGCTGAGAACACATACTGAGGTAATCAGAACATGTATTACTTCCTTTGATTACAAGATGTATTTTACTGAGAGTTTGTACATAAAACATTTGAAGGGTTAAGTAGCATGCAAGGAGAAAGAAAAACACTTGAGCATAATCACCTTATAAAAAACTATTATGGAAATACATGAAGTTTAGGAAGATAAACTATTGATAACAATTGCTGAGAATGCCTATAAAATCATCATAATTACAAACGCCTAGTATGTAGCACATGTAAATATAGTAGACTTTTAGAAATCGTACAGCACAAGCCAAATTTGAGCTGGATGTGGTATTCTCCTTATACACTTCCATCAGGTTGTTAATTACTTTAGTTTATTCTTGGTATCTGGAGACAGTCAAGCTTTTTCCCTACCAAAAGAAGCCATAATTTAAATACTAAACATATTGAATTTTTTACAGGTTTGCAAAGTAATAAAAACGTGTTTAACACTCACTGAAGACAAATTCAACTGTCTAAATATTAACTGGAATACGTATGTCAGCTTCTGATTTTTGTTCATCTTGTTGGTCCCCATGCACCCTTAACTAATGACTGTTCCAACAAGAGAGAAGCACATACTTAAATTTACTGATCTAACAAATTCTGGGTAGGACATTCTAAAAGATCTTTTCTTAAATGGTAATCATTTGAATGTATGGAACCCGTAATGCTGAGCCCCATAACGTGAAAACCGAATTGACAAAAATCCAGGCTAACAAACAGTCTGACATCGCCATTTCTCAGAATATTCCCTTTTCTCAGAGGCGTGGCACTCTGAGTTGCTATACACTTGTTTCAAGGGATGCAGGGGGGCTTTCCCACCTCAAAAATAGACCAGAACAATGTTCGACATACATTCTTCCCTAGTATTTTCATTTTCCCCACCTTTATGACATGTCAATACAGAGTCATCATAAATACCTGACAGAAAGCTCTTGTAACAGAACAAACGGCCATCCCACTTGATTCATAAGGAGATGCAAGTACAGAATTTTATAAAATGTGCCCTGCCTGTAAACAAACAGAATTTTCTAAGTACTAAACCCAGGTTAGAAAAGTGACAGTTTTTTCACTACTACATTTTACAAGCCTGTTAAAAAAAAAAAAAAAAAAAAAATAGTCCTTAAACTTGGATGACTACTGCTCAGGGTGTCCCACTGTTAATGATAATAGCAGGATAGCTTTCTGTAGAGTTAGAAAGACATGCTCGAAGGGGACCTGATGACAAAAGAGTTATGTACTTACCATATCTTGGAATCTGGGCTATCCATGTCATTCATCATGGATGGGTGTAAGATTCGAGCCGGCATTAAAAGACAGCTCCTGAACTCAAGCTCCTCCCCTTTCCAAGATCCTTTGCTATCCACAACCTCAGATAGAGTTTGCTGGATAGAAAAAGCGGGCAGTGAAGACTGCCTACAAAATGGAGAGAGATACCAAGGAAACATTCCTTTAACGCATCAGACACCAGAAGGAGGGGGAAGGAGGGTGGTAAAGTGATAAATAATTACACTAGACAGCCCAGTTTCCATGTTATGTTAAGTACATAACTCTTTATCTGATGCTATCTGTGTCATAATTGATCACAGATGGATCAGAGTCCCAAACTACCAACAACCCCGGGAGGCCTCAAGGAAGAACATGCTGAGCGCAGAAGTACAGTTGTGTACATTTACCATAAATGTAGATGTTAGAGTGTATTCACTGTTGCAGTCATTACATTTGGGTATTCCTGCTGGCAGGTTGCCCTGTCGGCCTGAATTCCAAAGTCCTGGGTCGGCTTCTGTCACCCCTTCCCTGACGTCAGGTTGTCAGGGGTATAAAAGATGCAGCAGATGCAATTTTCTTTAGTTTTTCTTACCCCCAGATGTCAGGAGCCCCCTAAAAGGGTAGCCAAAATTTATATACATATAAATACATGCACCAATATAAACTTTACCTTCATCTACAAGCAAATACACCACATAGGTTCCATCAGAAAAAAAAAAAAAAAAAAGAGGGATGGCGGGTGGGTAACCTGGACTGCAACAGTGAATACACTCGAACATCTACAATTATGGTAAGTGTACACAACTGTACTATGTTCTTCATGTTTCACTGTTGCAGTCATTACATATGGGTAGAATCCCAAAGCCATGGATGGGAGGCTGGAGCTAAACAGCATTAGGAGCGGCTAGGAGGCCCTGCAGAATTGCAGTGGCATAGCCTGCCCTGGATTTAGAGCAGAGTGGCAGAGATGATAGTGCTTTGTAAAGGTGTGCACTGAACTCCAAGTAGTAGCCTCTAAAATGTCCCTGGTTGGTACTCCCCTGAGAAAGGCTGCTGAAGTGGCTGCAGCTCTGGTTGAATGTGGCCTAATGCCCTTAGGCTCTGGCTTGTCATGGTGTAAGTAGCAGAAATGAATGCAGCGGCCTATCCACTTTGAAACAGTCTGCTTTGAGATGGCCTTTCCTTGTGATCCTGCAGCATATGCCACTAGTAATTGTTCTGTCTTTCTGAAAACTTTGATTCTGTCCAAGTAAAATCTAAGCTGTCTGTGTACAGTCCAAAGAATGCAGAATTTTCTCCCGCTTGTTCTGTGGATTTGGATAAAAAGTTGGCAGATAAATAGTTTGGTTGAGAGCCACACTGGACACCACCTTAGGCATAAATGTTGGGTTTGTCCTCAGAGAGACCCTGTCTGGATAAAAAATAAAAGGTTCCACAGCCATGAGTGCCTGAAGCTCTGAATCTCATCTTGCAGAAGTTATTGCTACAAGCAGAGCTGTTTTCCAGGATAAAAACTTTATATCAGCAGTAGCAGCTGACTCAAAAGGAGGCAGGGTGAGTTTTTCCAAGACAAAATTGAGGTCCCGTGCAGGCATTGGTGATCTCCTTGGAGGCCTTAAATTTTTGGCTCCTCTGAGGTACTGTTTTAGTAAGGGATGAGAAAAGATTGGTGGCTCTGTACTGTAAAAAGCCGAAATGGCAGAGGCATGAATTTTAATAGATTAAAAAGATAGACCTTTGTCCACCATCTCAGTTAAGTATTGCAAAATCTGAGGAATATTTGGTACAGCTGTATCAGTTTCCTTGTGCCTGGTTCCAAGCACAGAATCTCTTCCATTTTCCAGCATAAGATTTTCTAGTACTAGTACTAGGCCTTCTGGCCTCCAAAATGACATCCATCACAGCTTTACTGAGAGGTGTGTTTTGTATGACTACATTATCCGCCATGCTGCCAGGTTTAAAGTCCTGAGTTGGCTGTGCAGGATCCGATTGTTTTGCTGGGACAGTAAATGAGGTATCTTAGGTAAGGTCCATGCTGGGCATTGCGACAAGCTCCTTAGTATTGGATACCAGTACTGGTGGGGTCAGTCTGGGGCAATTAGTATCATCCTAGGCTTCTCCTGTCTGACATTTAGGAGTACTTTGGGGAGGAGAGGCAAAGGGGAAATGCATATACCGATAGTTTTTTCCAGCTGAAAGATAGGGCGTCCACTTTCCATGCTTGTCTGTGATAAAAGATTCTGCACAAGGATTTCAGTTGGTAGCTGTGAGGAGAGGTAAATGGATCTATGTCCAGGCATCCCCATGTCCTTGTTATGCTGAAGACTTGTGGATCTAGGTGCCACTCATGGGGATCCATGAGGTTTCTGCTTAGTTCGTCTGCTAGAGTATATTTCCTTCTTGGCAGGAATTGTGCCTGCAGATGTACTTGGTAAGTCAATGCTGTGTCCCACAAAGTCATGGCTAGTCTGCAAAGTGGGTAAGAATATGTGCCCCCCTGCTTGTTTATGTACCACATGACAGTGGTGTTGTCTGTCTTTATCAGTTGTTGTCCTGGATGAAGTAGGTCCTTGAAGGCTGTCAGGGCAGTTTGAACTGCTAGCATCTCTTTTTGATTGAGATGTAGATGCATTTGGTTTGGGGTCCATGTGCCCTGAATGCATCTTCCTGCCATGTGGGCCCCCCAGGCATAATCTGATGCATCCATTGTTAGTGTTTGCCTGGCTGGGGGTAAAGTGAATGGCTGTCCCTTGTTTTGGTGACAAGCCTTTGCCCACCATCGAAACTCCTGTTGCAGGCACGAATGAGAGTAATCATAGTTTCTAGGCTGTGGCAATGTTGAGTCCAAACACTTTTTAAGCACCACTGAAGTTCCCTCATATGCAGTCTTGCATATGGAATTAGTAGGATACAGGATGCCATGAAGCCCAAAGCCTGCAGAATTTTTCTTGCAGATAACTGGGCCTTTGTTGCCAACATTTTGAAATAGGTAGTCAGTTGCCTTTGTTTGTCTGGTGTGAGATAAGCCATCTGGGCAGTTGAATTTAAGCTTACACACAGGAATATTATCTCTTGAGAGGGTACTAGTTTTGATTTATTTTCATTGACTGTGTACCCTAGGCATGTTATAAGTCTTTTCACAAACACCAGATGCTGTAGAAGAATGTCCTTGTTCTCTGCTTGAATTAAACAGTCATCCAAGTAAGGATATATTTGTATTCCTCTTTGTCTGCAGAATGCAAATACTGGTGCCAGGCACTTTATAAAGACCCTGGGCGCAGTAGATGAGCCAAAGGGCAGTGCAGAGAATTGGTAATGCATTGCGCCAGCCTTGAATCTGAGGTATTTTCTGCATATTTGTCTGATTGGGACATACAGGTATGCCTCTTTTATGTCTAAAGTCACCAGCCAAGCGTTCTTGCTCAGCATGGGCAGAAGCTGCTGCAAAGTCAACATCTTGAATTTTGGTATATCCAGGAATGTGTTCAAAATAGATAGGTCCAGTATTGGCCTCCAGGCCTTGTCCTTTCTGGGTACCAAGAACAGTCTTGAGAAAAATCCTTATCCCTGCTCTTGCTCTGGTACTAGTTGACTGCCCCCCATGTCCATGAGGGATGAGACTTGTTTTTGTGCCTCTGCCCACTGCTTTTTTGGCAGATCTGGCCAGCCGTTTGCCTTTGGCTGGGTATGGAAATGAAACTTGTAGCCTTGTGACAAGATATTTAAGACCCACTTGTCCTGGGTTATAATGTGCCAATTTTGAGAAAAAAGTGCTAATTTTCCCCCTAAGGGTGCTGCCAGGAGATAAGTGCTTGGTGCAGGCAGAGGGAAGTCACTGGGATTGTTTCATGATTGGTTGTCATTTGTCTTCTCCCACTTGAGGTAGAAGCTCCTCTGTTTTGAGCGAAATGAACCTTGCGCCTGGGATCTGCCTCTAGGGCGTCTGGTTCTGCCCCTTTGAGGTCTGACACAGGAAAGGACCAATTCGTTGTTGGTTAGTGTCTACTAAACCTAGGTGGCTGTACTTGTAAAAAATCTTTGATCGTTTGCATAGATTTATCTTTGTCCTCCATTTTCTTTAACACCTCTTCTGCCTTAACACCAAACAAAGTATCATGCTGTAAAGGTGCATCTAATAATTTAACTTTAACATGATCAGGCAGATTTTGTTCCTTTAACCAAGCAAGCCTCCTAATAACAGAACCTGTAACTGCGGTCCTGCAGGAGGCCTCTAAAGAATCAAAACCACATTGCAAAGTATGCTTTCCAACTTGTTCAGCTGCATGCAATAAATCCTGCATTTCCTTGTTTTCTGCACATTCAGAGTTTAACAACATTTTCTGTTTAAGCATGTTGCTGATATTGAGCATATGAAACTGACAGTTTAAGGCCCTTATAGCCAAGGTAGCAGATGTGTAAACCCCCCCCCCCCATCTATCCAGTGCCCTAGAATCTCTGTCAGAGGGGGTAGGGTTATTTTGCAGCGGAAGCCTTACCTCCTTTGGGACCCTGAGAAATAGTTTCTGGGTCTGCAGCAGGGTTTTTAAAAAGGAATTTATGAGAGTCAGGAACCCTGTAATATCGGTCTGGCTTAACAGGAGCTGGAGGTAAGGAGTCAGGTTTAAGACTAGACTCTGAAAACACACCACCTATAATGTCTAACACAGGCTAGACGGCTAGTGGCTTGTGTTGAGGTAGTAAAAGGAAATCCCTGAGCCTTTTTTTAGATTCTGAAAAATCTCTTCTCTCCCAGTAGAAATTCTCCCTCATGGTATGTAAGGTTTCCCCAAAAGTATAGTCCTCAGGAGGAGAAGCTGAAGGTATAAAATCTTCATCAGAATTCTCATAGGGGGGGAAGAGAATATTTCTGATCAGAAGAAATGGAAACCTGATCTGAAGATACCTGATCTGAAGATTCATAGTCAGTCTCTTGCCTAGGCCTCTTATCAGGAGGGGGATGGGAACCCCTGATCAAGATAATCAAGTCTTCGGCCATTTTGAGCATCTGCTTTTGGGCATAGAGTCCTGACCACATGGCTGTTGAGTTTGTTTCTTTGCTTTGGAAGGAGCTTTAGGCTTTGCCTTTGAAGCTGAAGTCTGTT
Source organism: Protopterus annectens (assembly GCF_019279795.1). Lineage (NCBI taxonomy): Eukaryota > Metazoa > Chordata > Ceratodontiformes > Protopteridae > Protopterus > Protopterus annectens. The sequence goes on from NC_056741.1 coordinate 1,494,883,252, forward strand.
TGATGTAAAGATGTTTAGGTCTGAATACACCCTCAGAAGCCGGTGCCTGCTCAGCGACTCCGGACCCATCTGAAGGGATAATATCAGAGGCTGCAATACCTCGAGTTTCCACTGGCAAGGCCGACTCCATGTGGGAGTCAGTAGTGGCCTGCGACTCTAAAGTAGCAGGCGTCAGGGGCTGTGAAAGTGCCTGAGGACGGGCGAACCGGCGACTGGCTTAAGAGAAGCTTAGTCGTCGGTTTTGGGCCTCGGTTGTCTATCTCTTTCCTTTTCTTTGCGTTTTTTTGTGAACTCTGGTACTCGGATGGCTATCCGACGACATTTCTGGATAATTAAACCGGCGTCGAAAATAGTTTAAAGCAAAATCATACTGACGCTTAATAGTGCGTTTGTTAAAATCTAGCACAAAACCGACAACCAGAAACATTGTGATCAGGGCCTAAGCAAGAAATACAGTAAGAATGAAAATCCTTATGAGGTATTTGCTTCCCACAAGAAATACAATCAACTTTTTCTGACATTGGTCTGGAGCAAGAAAAAAGTTTCCCCAATGGGGTACTTAGCTTTATAGAAGACTTTGGATCTGAAACTCGCACACGAAAGTCTCAGGAGTCGGCTGACGGAAACTTGCCAACTGCTTCTGCTTTGGGCACCGCGCAGCAAGAAAGACTGAAGAAAATGGCGGACGCATCTTTTATACCCCTGATGATCTGATGTCAGGGAAGGGGCAACAGCAGCCGATGCAGGACCCACGACTTTGGAAGTCGTGCCGACTGAAGGCAACCTGCCAGCAGGATTACCCAAATGTAATGACTGCAACAGTGAAACACAAAGAACATCCAAAGGACGCCCTGCCCCTAGACACAAAGTCTAACTTATAATGTGTCACAAAGGTATGGGGATTAGATCAAGTGGCAGCAACACAGATATCATCTAAGGAAAGTCTTGCCAAAAATGCAGAAGATGTGGCCAACGACCTAGTGGAGTGAGCTTTAACTGGCCTAGATAGCACTATGTGATTGCTCTCATAAATACAAGCAATACAGCTAATGATCCAATGATAAATAGAAACCTTGGAAACTGCCTGACCCTAAGCCTGAGAAAAGGCCACAAAAACTGATTGCATCGTCAAAAATTGTTTGGTCTCTTCAAGTAAAAATGCAACTGCCTATGTACATCCAGACAATGCAGCTTATATTCCTCTTTATTTGAAAAATTGGGCAAAAATACGAAGTTGAATCGACTGATTAAGGTTAGCCTCTGAGGCTACCTTAGGAATTAAGAATTAATCCAAACAGACACCCTACTCTTATGAAAATCATGAAGGGGGCTTAATGCAAAGAGCCTGCAATTCGGAGACCATCTTGGCAGAGGTAATGGCTACAAAAAAGGCAGTCTAAGACAGCATCTTCACATCCCAGGTAGCTGCAGGCCCAAAAGGCTGCTGTGTGTCAAGGACTGCAGCACCAGAGTGAGATCCCATGGAGGGTAAGGATTTTTGATAGGCGGTCTGAGCAAACACACCCCTTTGAGGAAGGCCCTGCACAGCCTATAAAAAGAAAGTGGGACTTTAGTTCAAATAGAAGTTGGATATAGCAGCCAACTGAAGCTTGACTGCAGAGAAACTAGCCCCTTATTGAAAAAGAGGCCAGGAACAACAAAACATCAGAAATAGACACCGAAAAATGATCCAAGTTATGCTGTTGAGCCCAAATTGTAAACCTCTTCCAGTTAGTGGAATACACCTTCTTATTAAAAGACTATTGAGAAGCCAAAATAATGTCTTTAACTGGGGAAGGAAGCCTAAATTGGGCTATAATCTTTGGAACTGGAGGTACCAAGCAGTCAGCCGAAGAGACTGCAGGTTGGAAAAAGGAAGACCCCACAGATGGGAAATGAGATTTGGGTTTGGATCCAACATCCAAGGCGGATATTTTAGATGAGACCAAAGGAGGAAAAACCATGCCTGACAAGGCCAAAAGGGGGCAATGAGGATGAGAGGAGTCTTCAGACTATGAGCTTTCCGTAAGACTTTAGGAATGAGGGAGTTGGGGGATAGGCATACAGAAGACCCGATGGCCAGTTGTGAACCAGTGTGTCTCTGGGTGACTCCCACACTGGGGGGGGGGGTCATGGCAACGTATTTTCTGCATTTGTGATTGATTGGAGAGGCAAAGAGATTGCAGCATGACAGACACCAATGGTCAAATATCTGATGTGCCACTGACTGATTCAGGGATTATTCGTAAGGACTCAGGATGTATCTGATGAGTTTGTCGGCTAACATGTTGGAACTGTCCAAAAAATGCACTGCAAGAAGAAAGCACCTGGAAGACATCACCCATACCCAAACTCTCACTGCCTCTCTGCACAGGGGATAAGAACGTTTTCCTCCCATTTGTTGATGTACCAAACCACTGCCATGTTGTCTGTCTGTATTGCAATGGTCCCAAGAGGGAGACAGTCTTGGAAGACTTGAAACATTAGGACTGCTCTCATCTCCAGGACATCGATGTGCAATTTGGTATCTAAAGGGGACCACGTGTCTTGGACATCCTTCCCAGATAATGCCCCCCCACCATAACAGGGAGGCATCCATGGTCACCATGGCTAGGGATTGGAGAAGACAAAAGGGTCTGCCTAGAAGGTCCTTGGTTTGGAGACACCAACCAAGGGGACATCTGCAGGCTTGAGAAATCCTGCACTGGAATGGTCCATTGTAGAACTTGCATGTGATATCTGGTGAGACTAACTGACTCACCACTACCACTGAGCCAAGGGCTTGCAAGATTAAATGTACAGCGGAATTCTCCAGATCCAGGAGAAGATGGACCTGTTCCCAAATCATCTCGACTCTGCATCGGAGGTGCTGCAGTCTCTGACACTGTGTCCAGAAGGCCCCCGATAAAATCCAGGCTCTGGCATGGGAAAAGATGAGATTTGGGCAGGCTGACTGTGATGCCTAGGTCCTGAGAGTGTATAATCTGTGGCCAGAGTGAGTTGATGCCTTGTGGGTGCCGTGAGGAGCCAATCATCCAGATACAGAAAGACCTGTAATCCTTGCAGCCAGAGATGGGCAACTACCACTGCCATACATTTGGTAAAATACCCGAGGGACTGAGATGAGTCCATAGGGCAGGGCTCTGAACTGAAGCACAGGCATCTCCTGGAGTATCTGTCAATTCTTATGTGATAGTACACATCCTTGAAATCCACCGAGTACAGCCAATCGTCCTTGCGCAGAAATAGCAGAATGAACTGAACAGTGACCACCCAGAACTTCGACTTCTTGACCAACAAATTCAAAATGCTGAGATCGAGAAAGGGACATAGGTCCCAGTTTTTTGGGGGCACCAAAAAGAAGCAAAAGTAAGTTTCAGATGCTGAATTTTCTTGTTGGGACCTCCTGGATGGCTCTTTTTTGAAGGAGGTCTTGAACCTCGAAGAAGGCCAACTCCTTTTGGTGGAGTGGGACATCCGGGAGAGACTTTTGAGTTGGAGAGGGCTGAAAAAAGGGAATGAAGTATCCCCTGAATATGATATTTAGCACCCACTGATCTGAGGCAATAGATATCCATTTTAGTGAGTGTAGAGAGAGATGACCCCCAATTGCCTCCAGGGCAGGACAGCCGGGCAGTGCTTCAGGAGCACCAAGTAGGCTTCTCTGAGAAGGGTTCCTGGGAACTCTGGTTCTGCAGACTGCCTCTGCTTCTGGGGCAGCATCTGCCAACAAACCCCCTTCCCTGGCCAGAAGAAGAGGATTCCTGAAGAGCATCCTGGAAGGAAGGAAGGAAGACTGAGACCTGCGGAACCACAGTTTCTTACTACCCCCTCTGATACTTGGAAAAGGATCGGTGGAGATTAGAAAACTTAAACCATAGCAAGCAGGAGGGAAAAAAGACTGTCTGCAGTCGTGATCAAGGTTTCTTTGACAGACACCAAAACAGTGTTGACCCGTCGAAAGGGGCATTAGTAAAGGACACCTTGAAGTTTTCTGCAAACCCACAAAGGCAAAGCCAGGCATGATGCCCAATAGCAATGTCAGTACCCACCGCTTGAGAGGTGGCTTCCACCACATTACAGATTACCTCATTGAGGCATTAGCTAGGGAGTCAGTAGACAGCTTCAGAGAGACCAACAAAGATTCTCCAGAGGCAGCAACTCAGAAGGGGAAGTGGAGAGTTTGGATACAAAGTCATTTTGCAGCCGGGTACAGTGTGCCATGTAGTTTGTTGTCCTCAGGCTGAACATAGCCGAGTCAAATAAGTGCTTCCCAAAATGGTCGATCACCCAAGACTCCCTGTTCGGGGGATGGACTGCGGAGCTCTGTTTGGCGAGCTCCTTTTCGGTAGCTGCAACTACCACAATGGCATCAACAGGAGCACTTTTGCTCCAAAAGGGGGACTCAAACATTTTATCAGCTTTTTAGGCACAGATTCTACTGTGTCAAACTCCTTCTATGCCCTGCTGTAAAGGAGCTGGACAAGCTCATCAGCAGGGGAAGACACCCAGGTGGAAAACAGGTCCATCCCAAAGGCCTTCAGGAACACTGATTCATCTGAAGATGGGGTGAGGGAATCCCAAAGAACACCTCCTTGGACAGACATCTGGGGGATCCATCTCCTTCCTCAAAATCCATGTCCTCAGTGAGGAGCTCTCGAGGGGATTCCAAGTGCCTCCTCTTGCATGTCCTCTTCCGGGGAGGCTCCTCCACGGTGGGCTCCCGGAAGGATTCTGAAGAGGAAGGGACCCCAATGGGGGTAATGCTAGTCTGAAGGCACTCACAGGAGGGCTGACCCTGGCAGGATGATGAAGTTTTGCCACCAAATGTCAAACAAGGCTGGGGAGGATCCACAGCCAAGGTAGAGACAGTTGCCCATATGGAGACTGTCGGCTTTCTAGGTGAAAAAGTAGAGACCGACTGGAGTTTTCAGGATGTGTACCCCTCCCCCCGATCTCCCACTGGCCACAGCTGACCGGAATGGAAAGGGGACCCTGATGGAGCACAGACTTCCCCAGATATCAGCCGTGAGCTGTCTAAAGCTGTCCAAAGGGAGGGAACAGTTTGAAAACTCCAGCATGGACACCCCTCCCTGGTGACCCTCCACAGGGCCGAGGCACTGCCAGATCTGAGGGCAATGGAGCGGAGCCCACCAGAGACCTAGACTGTTGGAAAGGAAGCAATACCAGACACCATTGGCCTCTGCCTAGGGATGCTTTGATCCTGGGGAACCAAACCCCATTGGGTTAGTCAGGGACAGAGGAGATCTGTAGATGGCAAAGGCCCCCTGGGCAAATGGACAGAAGATGGCAACAAGCCCAGCTCGATGTTGGCCTTGAGAAAGCTTATCACCCTATCCATGTCGGAGGGGAGCAGACTCCTGATGGAACAAGAAGATGGGGAGGAATGGCCCAACCCAGCTGATGGCCTATGGTCTTATGAAGGAGACCTACTAGACAGACTCTGATCCGATCTCCTGAGAGTGGAGGAAGAGTCTTCAATAATGATTGGATCGGATCTGAAGACTTAGGAGGAACTGTGGTCAGATCAGAGGGTGGTCTAGGTTGGATCTCATGACCTCCGAGGACTCTGATCTGACAGGGGGAGCCAGAGCTCTCGAAGCAGAGGAGCCTGGATCCCAAGCCACGGAGGCTGGACTCTGATCCTGGGAACTACAGTCAAGAGAGCCTCCGCTTTTTGGCGGGTGAATCCCAAGAGGAAGAAGACTTCCTCTTGGGAACTGCAGGAGGCTTGGAAGGGGAACCAGAGACCAGGGGACCCCCTTTAGCAAGCCCCTTGAGGAGAAGCTTGTTCTTATGCTCTAGAAGAGCACTGGGGTTGAATTCGGCACAGGATGTCATATTCAAACTCCAGATGTGGCTCTCCTAGGCAGTACACACACTCCTCATGCATTTCAGTATGGAGAAACGTCTGATCGAACGAGGAGCATCATTTCAACCCTGTGGGACACAGACAGACAAGACACACACACACACACACACACACACACACACACACACACACACACACACACACACACACGGCAGAAGAACAAGAAAGGGATAGAAGGAACCTAAGATTGGGAGGACAAGGGTGGGAACCCAGGAAGGACCTAATAAAACTACTCAAAAAGCTACCAGGAGGGGAGGAGACTACTTATAAAGAAGTAGGTAGGTGGGAGAATAAAAAGGGAAAAAAGATAGACCACAAAAATAGAAAAAAAAGTACTTATCTGAAATGGGTGAACAGGAGCTTCAGGAAGCATGTCTACTTTGAAATTGTGGCAAACAAGATCTGAGGGTTGTAGGTGGCAGGGGATCTTGAGAAGAGGAGGAGCTTGAGCTCAGGAGCTGACCTTTAGTGCCGGCTCGGATCAGAGGTTGGATCCTACACCCATCCGTGATCAATAATGACACAGATTGCACCAGATCTTGGGGTTTCATTAATTTCAAAAGGGACTATCCGGTGGACTGGAGGACTAGTCTTGTGTAATCATTTTTTTTAAAGAAAAGGCTATATTCCTGAAAACTGGAGAAAGTGTTAACTATTTATATGGACAAGTCTAGTTTTACAAGCAATAGACCAGTCAGCCTTCCTTCTGTATCAGGCAATTTTTTTTAATAATGTATGGCTCAATTACTCAGCTGTAGGTCCTACAGTAAAATACTGATGTTTACTGGTGTTTGTGAGAAAAGGTGATTAATTGGTATTTTTCTTACCGTGTATAAAAGGAATAAAAGGACACAGAACAGACTGACCGCAAGGTTATGTAATTTGCTTGTATATTTCGGTTTTACTGTTATGATGACACCTCAGGCCACTTTATATATTTTTGACTATTTTTAGAGTGACATCAGTCAGCACCACTGCAAGCTGCTCAATCTTAATACATACAATAGACTTTTACAAAATTTTGCTGAGGTCTCAGTTTTGGACTAATGACTGGTGATACACAATGTAAATCTTTTGAAGGCACGCTAAACAGTCTTTATGCACAACATAATTCTACATGTGGTTCAATGGATGGGTAGATAGCTCATAGGAAAGTACAAAGGGCTACTACACTGGGTGGAAGTTCAGGGAAAAGGGCAACATCTAGTGCTCCACACAAGTCTGTATTAGGCCCAGTCCTATTTAGTCTTTTTCTTTTTTTTTTCCATCTCTTCCAAACTTGCTGAAACACTGGGTAGCAAATTAGGCAGGTGACTCCAAGACTGGTACCATTATTACCATCTTCTATGGTTTAAAGGTGCGTGTCCACAACCTTCTAGGATTTAAAAGTGTGTGTGTGCATGCGTGTGTATGTGGGTCTGCAATCTTCTGCGATTTAAATGTGTGTTTGCCCACAAACTTCAATTTAAAAATGTGTCTGCCCCCAATCTTCTAGAATTTAAATGAATGCATGTATACACAACTTATTCTTGGGCCCACAGACATGGTGTAGCATTCAACTGTAACAAGAGTTGTACAAGGACTGTTGGTAAAACAAAACTACTTCATAAAGTAAGCTTAAATAGAGCATCCCTCCCAGATTAAGCAATAACATTTTCTTTTCAAAAACGTGCTTCATCTATAAAATCCAAAGCTACAAGGAATATGGCACTATTAATTACTCATGGTTATTAGCTTACAGGACTGTTCAGTTCTATAATTTATGCAAGTCTATGATATGCCCACTCAAGTATAATGCCCCTGTCTTTGCAGTCTGGCACAAATATTCTGGAAAATGTACTAAAAATATTCCATCAACAAGGAAAATCTGTCTTACAGTGAAAGGTTGTTGATACTAAATGGCACCTCACAGCAAGAGGTTCTCTGGTTCGATTCTCAGCTGGGGTGCCTTCTGTGTGGAGTTTGCATGTTCTCCCTGTTGTCGTGTGGGTTTCCTCCAGGTACTCCGGTTTCCTCCCACATTCCAAAGACATGCATCTGGAGTATTTCTCCCCGGGCCTCCGCTGAAAACAGGCTCTGTGGAACCTAGTCGGACTTTCCCAGTCAACAAATGTTAAATAAAAAATAAATAAAAAAAATATTAAATAAATAAATGCATCTCTTAGAGTTCCTGAATATGACCTAATAAGATGTGTATCGGGTCTGAAAATTACCAATAAAACCGTAAACTCAAGATTCTGAGGACCCAAATATCACCAGTGAGTAATTATACTTCCTCAAATGTTTTTCTGATTATAAAACATGCTGCGATTAACAGACAGAAAATGTAGGATCTCTCTCCGTATTCAAGTTATCATTTGATGATGGGTTTGGGTTAAGAAATTTCAATAGGTAGTCAATGCTGCTTGATAGCCTAGTAAACCAAGATACAGTTATTGTATAACTCCATTCATATTGTAACACCTTATATTTTTTTTACTAAATATTATAATTACAGACCATTTTCATTAACTGCTATCTGCTACAAACTACCCTTGCTGACACTAACTTGTTATAGCTGCATAATATGCCTTTGGCCTCGATTATGACTGAAAAGTGTCCTTGAACCATGTTCTTTCGCCAACATATGAAACACTACAAAATAAATGGGAGTACTCTCCAAATCTCTTGCTTTACTACATCAAAATATGCTTCTCCATAATGAGGTGCATGGAGTTCACCTCCAGAAATGTTTCCACACTGTTACCTTACAAAGGATAGTAGTAGGTAGTGGGAGTACAGCACCTAAGAGGATACAGACACACAATAAAACAAGTCTACAGCTTGAAGTTACTCTGGACTACTAAACACTTGGGCAAATCACCTCTTTAGAGTCGCATATGGGCTCACTTTTATGTAAAACCTGTGCTTTGAGTGCATTTGCTTAAGATACCACATTATCCTCTTTTTCAGATTAAGGGGTGACTTATTTGCTTTTCGAAAGGGACATGGTGCTCAATGTTAATCTAATAAGGCATGTTTACATACAAACATCTAATTTGTTATTAGACAAAATGTTAAGGAGCTTTTCTAAGAGTCTGATCTTCTTAGTTCAGGCAATGATTCCAGTTATAAACAGTTCAAATATGTTGAATTAACAACATTCTGTGCTGAAGTATTTCTACCTAAGAGGTTTTTTCCAAAATAGTTAAAGCCTGCACAACCTACCCTTGGGTAATACCACTCAAGAGGTATTTCAGTAAAAATGTGGCTATCCCTTATTGCAAGCCTAACCAATCCTCTCTTACCAAACACCCTACAAATCACTAGGTCACCTTTCTCATGTGTTCAGCATTCCCAGAACTGCACTATGGCAATATATACAGACATTGCAAAAAGACTGCTGTCCAAGATTCATCAGCAATTTTATTATTTTGCTTTTCTGTTTGATAATCTAATCATCACATCCAAATAAATGTTCTACTTTTACAGTTACCATTGGGGGGGCAGATAAGACCTACTTCTGGAATGTGCCCAATACTACCCACACCTAAAAAAAAAAAAAGAAACTTCACCAGAATGGATACCACTTCAACAGAAACCCCACTAACTGTTAGTCTTGGAAATACGGACCTCACGGACTTAATGGGAGCAGCACAGCAAGCCAAGTGCACATATATTCACAATTATATTACATACACACACACACACAGATACAACTTCATATGTGTCTACTTTAAAATGTCAACTTACCATTATGTCAGCATTCAAAACAGCAAGACATAAAATATCAGAAGTTTACAATCACGAACTCCTGGAGCATAGCATTTCCTCTCCGTGAAAGTAACCACTTGGCCATCAATGATAACATTACAAATGGAAGCAAATTACACACCCACCGAAGTGGGGGGCTGCACCCCCACTTGAATATACCAACTCACAGATTGTACTACAATGGAGAAAGGGCAAAGTTCACCATGGTGGCCAAGTGGATACTTTCCTGGAGCAGAAATATGATGTTCAGGGAGTTCATGATTGTAAACTTCCGATATTTTTATCTCGCTGTTTTGAACCTCAACTAAATAGTAAGTCGATGTTATGAAACGGACCCCTTATACCTACATGCACACACACACACACACACACACACACACACACACCTCAACAGTAAATAGCTATGTAGTTCTAAGCAACTCCATTGCCACACTAAGCAAGGGTAAGACTAAATTCTATACAAATGTCTAACTCAGTCTTTATGAAAAATAGCCATTTAAAAATAAAGTACAGCTTAACTGACAGCAGTTGTTACAAGTAAAACAGAAATATACAAGCAAATTATATAACATTGGTCAGTCTGTTCTGTGTCCTTTATTCCTTTATACAAGGTAAGAAAAATACCAGTAAAAATCACCTTTTTTTCCGCAAACACCAGTAAACATCAATAAGTTACTGTAGGACCTGCTGCTGAGTAATTGAGCCATACGGTCAGAAGCTCATGATTTCCAACAGGTGGGCAGCAGAACATGCTGAGTTTATATTTCTCTCATCAACATGTTATCAGGGACACAACCAGGTGTCCTAGCCTGATCCAGACAGGGCAAGATTTTTTTCAAAAGTATATAAAAAAAAATCACGACACAACGAGAGTCAGTGGAGCAAGGGAGGGTGTTTGTGAGAGCAACTTGAATATCTGTGAGGGTCACTTTCACAAATGCAGGTAGGTAACCCAAGCTGCCTGCGTAAATGGAATAAACCACATTTTCTTGAGAAGAACCCAAGTGTCTTGAAAAGCTTCTACACCACATACAATGAAAAATAGCCATGTAGAACTGCATAGGTACCTGGATTAGCCATGTTAATGGAGCATGTTGAGAAAACACGACTATACAAGTCACAAAAACCATGTGAAATTTTTTTTCCCCTTCATGCTGTTATGATGCACAAAAATCCAAACTCACAGCACACATACAACCTATATCTGGTATCCTGTGAAGTCGTCATGATCTCCATTTTGAGCTGCTAATAGCACTTTGAAATGACTTAAACACCTCCCCTGATAATGTATTAAACCACACTGAAAATATAAAAAGCACAAGATTTGGTCAAAAACTACCTGCAGCTGGAGCACTATATTTGGTTAGTAGTCTCGTCACAGGTAAACAATACTGGGACAGGACACTGCTACTAGTAGCTGTTCTTGGGTGTAACAAGCATACATTATGTAATCTATAATGTACAAATTACTTCTGAGAGGCAATATTTTACTCAATTCAAGGGCAGTAAATATACTCCCTTGAAAAACAAATGAAGTAAAAAAGTCAGAGTAACTTACTCAAGCGGATGACAAACCTCTGCACCCCTCCACTGCATGCCCCACTCTGTGTGACCTTGAAGGCAAGTGCATGAAAATGAAAAAAAATCTGACAGTTACTTGGATGGCCACTCTGCAAGCAACTCTTGGCTGGTTAGGAAATCAACAGGTGGGCTTGCAATGATGGACTGGATAGCACGTACGGAGGACCAAAGAGAATTAAAAAGGTTTTTAGTCATTAAACTACTCTTGCTGTGCATCCCACAATGCTGTTGTCCGATACTGCTTGTATAAGTAGAAAGCACTTGGATAGCTGTAACCCCAATCCAACTTTATTTAATAAGCACCAAGAACAAATACAAACGGCTGAGCACAACCAGTATGTTTTCATCAATAACTTCTACAGTAAACAGTTTGGAGGAATCTGTGTTTTTGGCTAAAACACTGGTTTAACAGCTACCTATTAAACTTCATCCGCTCCCATTTTAGTGCGCTTTGGGTAATGTCTTTGTATTTGGAGCTCAATTCTATTCCAATAGTCCAAACAGCAGCTGTAGAGTCATCGTATGCTTAGTTAAAACTAGACTGCCTACATTCTCAGCCCTTCCGTGGCCTGGTTTAATATTTTAGGGCTCTTGGTTACGCAGCATAAACACATGATGAGGGTAAACGCAGAGTCCCTTGACATTATAAAGTATGTGACAAATACAGTATGATGCACAAGAGTGTCAGTGGTAGAAATGTTCTTTATTAAATGCGCACACTCCACAAGAGTGCTTAGTTTGGTTCTGACAGGTGATACAGTTCTAATCCAGTAAAGAACACATTTTCAAACATTTCATAAACGATTATCCACTTTGAATTCAGTTTCCCAGTGCAAGCATCCATGTACATATACTGTCACAACTGCCTGTACTATCTCCCTTCTCCCTCATTCTTTTAGGTCTTATCAGTTCCATTTACAAACTGTACAGAGAGCTAATTTCATCTTGTAAACAAATGGCAAGAGATTACAACTAGTTCTTGTCCTTGGCCCTTTTAGCGGACCATTGTACCACTGCAAGTAAACAATACCTCTGATGCATTTATACCTGTGGCCTCACAATAAGCCATTGTGCATACCATTTTATGGGTCTGCTTTCCACCACAGATGTGTTACACCTTGAGGCTGAATGAAATATCAGCAATCCCTTCTACATTCGGCTAGCAGCATTATCACCAGATATTCTTCTAGGCCTCTGACCATTCAAAACAGGATTCATTTTTACCCTACCTGGCTTGCAACAGCTACAGAAAATGTACTTTCAGAATACCTTTCATAGGAATTATTCACAAGAAGGTTTGCTTGACGGGATTAGTCTGTGAGCATGTAACATTCTGTTTAAAAAACTTTCATTTGTACACGTTTATGAAATGTTCAGTCTTGAATCTGCTGCCAAAGTGAACTCGGCAATTTTCTGGGTCCTTTGTTGTTCGTATAAAGACTGGAGGTCAGTGTAACATAGAATTGCAGATATTTTATTAGGACTCCATTTCTTTGCTCTTTTCAAATGGTTACCCAAAGCCATTCACCCACATGTATAATAAAAAGCCTGCTTCACACAATTTACCAGAGAGAGCATTACAAAGCACAGGAAATCTAGTGGCAATAAAATGAAGGCAACAAGTGTTACTACCTTTCTTACTGCTCTGCTGGTGTTCAGCTTCGTTAGAGGTACTTAGGATTTGCGGTGGTAGTGGTGGACTATGACCAAAGAGCATCTATGGGAAAACTTAATTTACTGACCAACTCCTAAAGGCTTTTAGAGATGAAAAAGTGCTGTGCAACCAAAGATTTCTTGACATGCATTTATTACATGTGTACAAATTAATTAAAAGCAATTGGGTTTTCTGTATAAAATGACTTTGAACAACAAAATCCTCAGGGTAGAAATGTGACATTAAATCAGAAATTCTCTTCTGCACTAAACTATGGCAGCCGTAAAGCCCTTGCAAACTGCACATCTACACCCACAGTGTACACTACTTCATGTTATTGGTGTTTTAGTACTGAAATAGCAACGCTTAACAAGTAAGCTCTGCCCTGAACATGAGCAATAATTCAGAATAAACTAATCAGAGCACCGGGTATGAACATGGCACTGTAGCACTACATGCACCAGTATTGTGAAACAGTGTATGTTGGTGAACAGCACATGTACAGTAGAACAATGCGAGTGCTCTGGCTAATGGAAGACCCAATGCCCCTTGTATACCATTTCCATGTTGCATCTCAAGTGCAATACAATACAACAGTATTGTAATAGGTGAAATTTCCATGTGCTATCAAGCAAAATCAGCCCAAGTCAGGCAGACTGAATTTTTTTCTGCCAGTGACATTCCAACAGACATCCAGTACACTTATAATGCATTCACTGCGATAACATGTTGCAGCACTGCAGCCTCTCCCCAAAGCATGTATAATTAGCATAGTTTAGTCTCACTGGTGGTACTGTAGTGGCACCAATAAAATAGCAAACTTTCCTCATCTTGGATACTGCAAATGCATGCAGTACAGGTTAGTAAACAATGGATCAGTTCTATACAGAAGTGTGCACATGCACACACACATTTACCCTTTAATTTTCTCCATGTCACAAGTTCATTCTCACCTTTAAACCCTCCCCACTTTTGCCAAAGTACAAGGAAGAAATCTTGTGTCCAAAGCAGTCATACGATTTTTGTGGAAATAAAAGGAGTTTTCAGGATGTGTACCCACAAACATAACTGAATGTACCCACAGTGCTACAACGGAACCCATCACAGCATTCTTCAGCAACAATACCACATGTGTAATTCAGCACATTTTAAATCACAGAACATAAAGGCTGACATTACACATATATCCTGACAAAGGCATGCTCAGTTAGAAACATAACTGAAATCCCCAAAGCAGACTGTTTATCAAGGAAGTCTAAGATGTCTTAAATGAAAAAGAGATTTTTCCAAATAGAGAAACTTTTTTTTTTTTTTTTTTTTTTTTTTACAGGAAACACACTTTATATTTTCTTAGGCATGCATAACATTTTTTTTTGTTTTTGAACAGTCTCTTTATTATAATGTAGTGCACTGGAGCATAAAAAGCTTAAACACCTCAGAATGAGACCACCGAAAATGCCAAACCAAAATCCTGCTCTATATATTTTATTTACACATGTATGTATGCAAGACATTCAATGTGGTACAAGCAAATTAAAGCCCTGTTAAACACACCCCTCCCCACCACACATACAAAATTGCAGCTATGGGAAGTTCTTCATTGCGGAAACACTTTACTGAATGTTGACAATTGGTGAGGAATACAAGACATAGCGTAATAAAGGCCAGTCTTATAAGCATCACAGTTGCCTGTTTTTCCCTATGAAAGCAGGCATCCACAATATATTAAAAGTAAAAGAAACAGCAGAAAAAGTCACTTGGTAGCCTTTACTTATCACAAAGACCTTTATGATACAAGATCTGAAGATCAAGAACAAATTTGTAACAATAAAATAATATCTTGGACTTGGTATTAACCAACATGAGTAACCACTGCAGCATCCCCTGCAGTATCATCCTCCCTTGTAAGATCAGACCATGGAGTGGTCACGTTTGAAGTCCCCATCTCCCCTGACCCCCTCCCCTAGTAGCTAGGTCAAACAAAAAAAAACATTTCCAAAGCAAATTACAGCCTCCTGAGGGATGGTATAAACAGCTTCACAGGCCACTCCCCCTTCTCTATGAACTGACACCAGTATCCAAAACTGCACCAAATTACTATACAAACATTTATATAGATGCATGGAATCAGGAATACCTGACAGGACAATCATCTTCGACAAGGAAGAGTAAACGTGTCTGGTGGACATCAGCAATAAACTCAACAAAAGAAAAAAATTGCTATCCAGGACCAAGGAGGAGCAGGTGCCCAATTGGAAGCAATCTCTCCTTAGCCTAAACAAGCAAATAAGAGCAGTAGTGAAATCCTCCAATGCAAACTTATCCAAACTGGCCACATCTACTAGAGATAATTATAAGCCCTTCTTCACATATGTCCGTAATCTCAAAGGTAGCACCCAGATCTGCTCAGAACTGGTGGTAAAGGACACCAGATATACAAAAGCCATAGATATAGCAAACTTACTGGCTGACAGATTCAGCAAATACTTCACCCCTCTTCCCCCCCATCAATAAATCAGGACATTCCCAGTACCTGCCCCTTCATATATCTAGGGATCAGGTCATCACTGCTCTCTCAAAGGTAAGAAATACAGCCTCCATGGGACCAGATAACATCCCAGGCTCTCAGGCAGGAACTTGCAGCACCATTAGGCACCATATTCAACCAAAGCCTGAGTACTGGTTTTGTCCCAGCTGAGTGGAGGACATCCACTGTCACCCCTTTACACAAAGGCGGAGTATTCGATTCAGGAAATTACAGACCCATCAACCTAACTAGCCTGATCTGCAAGGCCATGGAACAGATCACGGACCTCATTAACAAGGACACTGGCAATCTCCAAACACTCTATCCCACACATTTTGGCTTCATCAAGGGGAGGTCATATCTCTGTTGAACTTTGGTTGACTTTGAGACAGTTACCAAAGCCATGGATGAGGGATGACCGTGCATACCGCTTGCATTGTCTTGGCCAAAGCCTTCAACACTATTTCCCACTCAGGCATGACAGATAAACTCTCTCAACTAGGCATCAATCCGTATGTTACCAGATGGGTAGCCAACTAGTTCACGGATAGAACCCACCTAGTCAAAATAGGGGAAGCCACCTCAAGCAGTAAACCCATATCGAGTGGCATACCCCAGAGTTCAGTCTTGGGGCCTCTTATTTGGGATATACTTTTCTGAGGTGCTGGCCAAAATGAGTGGATTATGGCTGACCAAGTTTGTGGATGACTGTAAGCTGGGAGTGGTCATCAATTCCCCTAGTGACATGGACATCCTCCAAGAGGGTCTCACCCAAACAAATGACTGGTGCCAGAAACATGACCTCAAGCTGAATACAAAAAAATGCATCATCCCTTTTGAGGAGAGTGATGTCCCCCACAAATTATCACATTAATAACTTCTTAAGCACACAAGTCAGTCGTGAGGGATTTGGGCACCCAGACTGATAGCAGCCTGACTTCTGACCACCATGTTACTTCCACTGTATGGAAAGCTTTCTATATGGCCCACATCAATAGGAAGGGTATCTCATCCAGGGACAATGAGGTCATAACATCCCTGTATTCTTCTCTTACAAAGCCCATTATTGTGTACAATGCCCCATTTGGCATGTACCTCACAAAGCACATGCAGCAGCTGGAGAGACCAGAGAGGTTCCTCACCAGGAGAATCCAGGGCCACAAAAATATACCATACACAGTACAGGGATAGAGCTTTGAGCCCGTTTCATACAGACTCCTCAGAGGTGGCCTCTGTCTGGCATAAAAGGCAATCTTGGACCCCACCTTGATGGGACTGCTGCATATCTGCAAGTCAAGCTCCACTCGAGTAACCCACACACGATGCAGCCTCCACCTGGTCCATGACATCAACAGGACTTGTTAGTGGGACAGGTGTCCAGGAGACTCACCCATCTTTGGAACAGACTCCATCTCCACGTCAAGCAGCGTGCCTCTTTATCCCTTTTTAAGTGCAACCTGTAGAACTGGATGGAAAACAGAAACTACATCCCTGGGATTCCACCAGTGTCCCTGCTCAACAGGGGCATCAGGTGCTCATTTGTCTATGCATGGGCTAAACTCTTGGCTAGGCTTATAAGGGCCTCATGGCCAGTAGCCCAGTAACTTCCTTTATGAAAGGATCTGTTAAGCTTCTGGAAGAGGACTGTCCCTTTGGAAAACGATGGTAATTTAATTAGTCCAGAACACCAACACCATGGAGCCACAGGACCTTTTTTTTTTTTTTTTTTTTAATAAACAAAACTCAGGTAAGGCTTCATGAAACCTATATAAATCAAATTATGCAGCGATTACATAAAGTCCTTGTGTGGGGGACAGTTCTCCGCAATAATTTTATACTTGGAGTTGAGCTATCATGAAGTACAGTTAAGTGTTCATTTCATGACTGCTCTGTAAAACGACAAGTTTGTGAGTGAAGGAAAGTTGCTCCTTCATTAAAGTGTCCTCTGATCTGGAAACTATGTCCTGGTCTGTTATTCATCAGATGCATTGAAAAGTCATATCTGTGTGACACCATGAGTGCATGCACTACAGTCTTCCATTATACTTGCTGTCTGTTTTTGGATTTACTCTGCTACACTGAATACAGTGAAATGCAGTGGTCTGTCATGCCACTTCCGAACACACAGATACGCGACAGTACACCAAGGTTGCCAATCCTCAGATATACCACTTGCAAATAAAAATACTTTACCCCACTGTCACTTTTTAAGAGAATAGTAAGTTGATGGATAAATTAATGTAATCATAAGAAAAAAGTGTAAGCCATTTTTATTTTTTATTTTATTTTTTTGTATATAGTAGCAAGAAAGTTCAGAAAGTAACAAGAGATTTGTAAAACTGCAATGCCAAATGGCATGACAAAAATTCATAAAAAGACCATTGGGTCACTAGCTAAAAAACTGTGAATTCACAGATATTATAACACAAGAAGCTGAAATGCCAAAAGGATATGTTCCCCTTTTGTGGTGTTGACAACCTTTATTACCAGGCCAGTTGTGTCTGAATACAAGTCAGATGGGAAAAGCCCAGCCTGCCCCTCTTGTAACCGCATAAGACATGGAGAAAACCCTACTTAGTTAGGAAATGGAGAAGTGAGTGCTCCAATCATTCATGCCCAGAATAAAATTCCCATACATACTGTTAACTGATACACAGCAAAGACATGGACAAGAAATGAAAGCAACATTCTCTCCAAACGGAGACCAAAGAAGTCTCAAGGGAATGACTCTTCAGTGAAGTGCTGAATCATTCTTTTCCCCAGAGCCTCGACCATTTCCAAAAGGCCTCACTTCCTCCACACCTGCAGTCTGTTTTGTAGAGTACGTGTGTGTGTGTGTGTGTGTGTGTGTGTGTGTGTGTGTGTGTGTGTATACTGAATTTGGACAAGTGACTGTCACATTCTATCTAGAGATATTTCGTCTGCTTCCTATTAAAGTCGGTCTGCTCACTGTCCACATAAGGGTAGCAGGGCCACTCCTGGCTTCAGAAAAACAAATGAACAAACCTTGCCTGCTGGTGCTGCAGCTCCAACATGCATAATGACTAGGATTCACTACTCCAAGTCTCTCAGGTGAACTCCACAAGAGATACTTTGATCCTAGTGCCTCAGCACGTATAACTGGGAGCACCTAGTCCATTACTACAGTATACTAAGGTATGGTCTACAGTGCAAATCAAAAGGTGCAGACTCAGTAGACAATATAGATGTATAATCTGCTGAAGAGAAGAGTGCCATGTCCCATGCCTCCATTAACTGGGGAAGAGTGCTGTGAGCACAGGCTCTAATAAGGCATATGTAAAATATGACAGTTTTCTTGTACTGCTGTAAACTGGTGGCTGCTCCACATACATCTTTACCCAGAAAAAAAGCACCCAAGTTCTCCACAGGTAAACAAAGTGAGAAACCCAAAGAATCACTGGATCAGTCCCTCTGTTGGGCAGTCCATGAACAAAGCCAGCAAACAGCATCAAGGAGTCAAGTGTTATGGAAAAGAAGCCCCCCTCCCCATTTCACTCTTGAAGGTCATAAAATGTGAAATCCTTCAAAAAGATCACCTTAAAGCAGGGTGCATGGCTGCAACTCAACCCTTCAGTTATGATGCAGGATACAACTAATGTTGGGTCTCCTTGAAGCTGGCTGAAGGTAGTCAGGCTGAACTGGTTCCCCAGTGTTGGCCTGGCTAATGCTGGATGAGACAATACTGAGCCTAAAGGATGCCCAGATGAAGGTGAAAGGACTCCTACAAAAGTGGACATATGAATATCAGGATTAAAATGTCATAGAAAATGGCTTTAGGGCAAATAAACCGACCTTCTCAGGTCAATTAAACTGTCTAGCCAGAAACAAAACACCAAGTTAATCAGAAATAAATGGATCCAGTGCTAGTTCTTTCACTAGTGAAGTAAATGACACTGGAACTAAAGGACACATCCGAGTTCATAATCTGGCACTCTGGTACCTGCAGTGCAAAACCCAAGAACTCCATACATTTAACCAATCCAGAAAAAAAGGCAACTGCTCACGGCAGATCCACCTGAGCACCTCTTGAAAGGATGACAAAGGAGGAATCAAAGCTGCTCATCTTCATTGTTGTTGAAGAGTCATGGCCAACTCAGAACAGCTTCTGACTGATGGGGTCAATGGGTACTGGCCTAGGAGGGGTACACTCAAGGAACATCAAACCAGATCAAAAATATAGTGCTAGAGAAGTCTATTCTGTAATTCAGCACTGCACAATGACAAGAGGAACAAACTTTGCAAAAGACAAGTTCTTGTGTTGAAATAACTTGCACAGCTGTCCCTAAAGGGGGAGGCTTGGTTTACCAATTCACAAAGATGGGACAAATAGCCTGCTAGAAGACAGGATAAGAGCTTAACCAACTTTCGTAGAATCTGACAAAGAATAAACTCCCTTTTGTCTTGTCCACAAAAATGAGTAGACAAAAAAACTCTAGCAACAATTGCAGTAAAAAGCACCAAACAAGACTAATAAAATTAAATACATAAGTATTTTATTGAAAAATAATATACAACCCAGACCGGTTTCAGCCAACAGGCTTTC
This sequence comes from Protopterus annectens, assembly GCF_019279795.1. Classification (NCBI taxonomy): domain Eukaryota; kingdom Metazoa; phylum Chordata; order Ceratodontiformes; family Protopteridae; genus Protopterus; species Protopterus annectens. Next base: position 1,494,903,224 of record NC_056741.1, read on the forward strand.
CTCAGTGGGAATGAAAGTAGTTCCATTAGTCTTGTTTGGTGCTTTTTACTGCAATTGGTGCTGGCATATTTTGTCTACTTGTATTAGTTCCTGCCTTGTACCTGGTCCTACTTGCAGAGGGTTTGTTTTCTGACTTTGTCCACAAAAATAGCAAACTGGACTCCTGACAACTGAGAAATACTCTAGCTAAAATAAATAAAGTCAGCACAAGAGAACAGAAAGATCAGTGAAGAGTGGAAAACATTCTCCAAGAAAGCAAGCAAGCAGAAGGGTAAACAAGGGTGAAAATTCCCCCCAAAAGGGAAAGGTGCTTTAACCAACAAGAGTCAAATTCAAACTATAGTACACTAAAAACAAGGACCATGAGTAGTAAAGAAGGCTGTTGACCTATACTAAGCTAATAAGTTTTCCTTACTGAATCCAAAATAATTGCCTGGAGCCAAACACTGAACTGAACACATTTAGTGATGGGAAGAATCTGACAAATGGAGGACAAAGATATAGTGCCTACAAAGTTATACTCACGGAAGTTAGCATACATGGCACACTATGCACGAAGACTGAATTTTGCTCAAGCAGATCTATAGTTATAAGCAACAGTTCCAAGCCTAGCAACAACACAACCCCATTCTTCAGTTAAAAAAAAAAAAGATTGTGAATTACTGACAAGGCTGCACTACAGGCTGGACTGGCAGTCTTAAAAGGGCAAATCAGCTAGATTACTAAGATGATCCATAACCACACAGTACCAGCAGCTAGAAAGCCCCTACAACAGTTTGTTTTTGCAATGAAGCAGAATGTTATCAGTTCTTGGCATTATGGCACCATAACTAGCAAAGTGGAAATCTGAAGTAATGTGCTGGCGGTCAGAAAGGATACAGGTTTTGGTGTGGGTGTCTAAGGTTGGGTGACATGACTCCATTGTGAAGGCAGAATTTTCATACTTTAAATGGTATGCAAGAGGAAGAATAAGCAGAATTCCCTTTGCTAACCAGGCCATGCCAGAGGCAACATTTATTACGAACTCTTCTGAGGCACAATTCAAGAGTAAAGTGTGAACAATGGCAGCAAACCACATCAGAAAATGTGCAGACATATGCACTTATGTCATACAATACCAATGAACCAGGCTTTCTTGGGATGTTGAAAGATAGACTTCTATCAACAATACTCAACAATGATCCTGAAACACTTGCTAGACATGAAGTTTGCTGACTGGAAAAAGAAGGCTTGTGAGTTAGTGAAAATTTGAAAAGAGGCACGTGCTACATATGGAATGGTAAGCTTGCCACGGCATCTGGATATCCAAGCAAACATGAACCAAGACACAAGTTGGGAAAATCTTTATATACAGCATGTATGGTTTAATACTGCTAGTAACCTTTATTTATTACTTTTTTGATGGAAGGGGTCTGAAAAAAAATCTACATACTTTCACAGAAAAAAGTACTAAGTGACTTTTTCAAGAAGAGAGAGAATACTTCCAACATATGTTTAAAAAGCTCAAGGCAGCCAGAGGCAATTACAATGAATGTCTACTGTTCCATCTTCCACAGAAAGTGGGCACAGGCCGGCAAACATAACCAAAGTACCACTTGCATAATGCCTATAGTAAAGAACTTTAAAAGTCCATCAATATATTTCATAAACTACTAAAAATTAACACAATTTGATCTGTTATTGGTACCATTATGCGAGACCCATCTTTAAGTACACCTTTAGTGACAGGACAGCTCTAATCCCCAAAGTTCTTACATCTTAAAGCTCTACTGCTGGTGAAAATTTAACAACAAATAAGTAAAATGTTGGGTATTTTCACAGAGAAACAAATGCTCAAAACAAGTTACATGCCTTTCATCTACATAGCAAGATTTATGTATGGGCAGTTAAACAATAAAACTTCAACTTGTCCTGCATGCCTGCCTTTTGGGTGTACAATGATCAATATAGCTCATTCTGGAGAAGGCACAGTTAGCCAAAAAAAAAAAAAAAGTCTTCTGTGCTTGCTGCAGTAGAAATTAAATGGTGAAGTTAATTACAGATGTACCAGTTCCACGGGCTCCAGAGACTTTAGTATACACCAAGCGGCCACTAGTACTGTGCCACAGAATGAAATGTTTATCACAACTGGCTGCACATGGAAATAAGTTTATAAGTGACATCCAAGTCTGAACTTCACTAGTACTGTGCCACAGAATGAAATGTTTATCACAACTGGCTGCACATGGAAATAAGTTTATAAGTGACATCCAAGTCTGAACTTCACTAGTACTGTGCCACAGAATGAAATGTTTATCACAACTGGCTGCACATGGAAATAAGTTTATAAGTGACATCCAAGTCTGAACTTCACTAGTACTGTGCCACAGAATGAAATGTTTATCACAACTGGCTGCACATGGAAATAAGTTTATAAGTGACATCCAAGTCTGAACTTTTGTGCTTATTATGTCTTACAAATTTCAGCATATTTTACCAAATGGAACAATGTCATTTTATTTAAAACACAGTGCCATATAAAAGCACCCCATACATCTCCCTTGACGTTTGTTTGTGACATTTGAATATCTTGCAAGAGAAGAAGTCGTATGTTTGGCACCCCATTTAGAAAAGGCTGTCAGACATTGGTATACACAAACCATTAGTTAAGTAAGGCTACGTGACAAAGTCCAACTTGAATTATGCAAGCAAAATCCCAACTGATGTGGATTTAATAAACCCAGTAAAAGGTGTTGGTCTGTTTCTCATACAACAAAGTGCATGTGACAAACCTGATGGAAAATCTGGAATTTTTAAGCTCCGCCTACAGCTTCCACTGAGAAGCCAACATTCTCTATAGCCATTTCAAACACAGTTGTAAAATCTTCCTCTGCAAGCTAAATCATTATCGACTGCTTTTCAGAATTCAGATTATAACCGATTTGTCTTCTTTACTCAGTGTTCAGCTGCTCAAGTATTTAATACTCGCATCACTCTTCCATCTCAAGAAGTGTTTTTTTTAGTACATCTTTCTCCTCCCTCAAAAAAGGTAAAAAAACAAGGCTGACACTTGCTTGTTAGACAGTTCAGAGCCATGCGAGACCCCTGGCCCAGCACACAATGATGCACAAAAAAATACTGTGCAATTACAGTACCTCAAAAATTTGAAAAAGCCATTTAGCGTTTTTTTTTTTTTTATTTTGTCAGTAACTTGGTAACTAAATCTCTCACAATGTGTACAGCAAAGAACACCTAGCTAGGTAGAGGATATAAATTAATCTTAAAATGAATCCATTCCAAACCCATATCAGGAAAAAACAGTCTGAAAAAGAAAACTATAAATATGTACTAGTGCAGTTTCACTAAGTATATGGAGCTACTCAAATATTTTTAAAAAATGTACCGACACTGCACGTGTGCCATGCCCGTCCTACAGTGCACCAATACTGCACGTATGCGGTGACTGTCCTACAGTGCACCAATACTGCACGTGTGCTGTGACTGTCCTACAGTGCACACAGACACTGCACATGTGCCTGTCCTACACTGCACCGACACCGCAAGTGTCTCACGTCTGCACTACAGTGTACTGACGCCACAAATGTTACTGTCTTCCCATGTCTGCACTACTAATATAAACAAAGCAATAAAAAAAAAATCTAGTGTTTTTTCAAGTTGCTAGGTACACCAAGATTTACACTGTACCCCACAACATAGTTCTGGTATAGTTTTAATTCAGCTGGAGTGCCTTCTGTGTGGAGTCTGCATGTCCTCCCCGCGGTTGAGTGACGTTAAAGACATGCAGGTAGGTGCATGCGTGAATGGGTGTGCCTTCTTTGAATGCTATGCATCGGACTGGCAACTCGGCACAGTAAAAATCCACTGCCAATCATTAGCGGATCGGAGTTCCGCTGTGGCGACCCCTAACTGGGAAAAGATGCGAGACATTACTTTTACCAGTGTGTGTGCATGTGTAACTGACCATTCACAATACTTTTCAACAATTTTAAAACTCCTCCATTGTACCAACTGGGTTTTTACTTTTGGGATTGACTAACTACCATAAATGACTTGTGGATTTTGTTGCACTCAAAATATGCATACAAAATCCCTAGATTAGCAACACAAGAACAACTCTACAAAGGCCAGTAGCAGTAAATGGGGAGAGGGTACAGGTGGAATAAAGAACTGATTTCAGTACAAACTTGGAAACTTGTGCAATGCATTTCTAATCTTTTCTTCTATTTCTGCAAACGGAACAAAAGGAAATAAAAAACAATGTGGCGTTTCACAGCTGATGGTCAGTTTGCAGACTAGAATGTTAAGACATAAAGAAGCACAACTCACTCAAACACAAATTGCTTTTCTCATCCTGACAAAATTAACTGAAATCACCTGCAGTCAGAAAAAAAAAAAGGGGGGGGGAGCAAACTAGATACCCAGTTCGTTTTTTCTTCCTACAATGTGCAAACATCCCATTTTAAACGGTGCATAATAATAAAAAAGGAAAAAGAATGTACATCTAATGGATTTGCCTTTCTTCACTCAAGGAAGTGGTCAGGCCACCAGGTGCTCAAACTTTCTCACCTCACACTGCTACCATTCTTGGAGTCTATATTCAGGTATCTACAAACTGCACCAGTTGGACAGTTGAACCGTGCCACTGTCATTCAGTAGCTATACAAATTTCAAAGAAACCAAGTATTTGTCACTAGATAAGGAATGTACAGCAACTACTTAACCAAGTGCCAAAAGTGCTTTATGCTGGGTCACTGGTGCATTTCACAACTTCAGGAAGGTGGCTCTCACACACAAAGTTTTGTTTAGTATGTAGCTGTACTAAAAACATGCTGGAGCATGATGCTTCCTTAGATTTTCAGAAACATAACCACATTTACATTAGCACTCCGATTTGGTGCAAATCCAAATAATGAAGCCAGCTGTAACCTCGGTCTTTGTCTGTCCTCCCATCACTAAGCTCTGATGTGTCACTGCCATATTTGAAATGATGGCAGTACTTCAGTAGGGGATGATGTGTGAGGGAAGCATATCGCCTACTCCGAGGTGATCTCTGCCTAACATATAAAGCTATGTCAAACCCAGAGCTGTTGGACATGCTACACCTAAAGAAATCCCAATCCCTCGGAGCTACACGCTCTAGGGACCTAAACCTTGTCACCACAATAAACAGGATACGCTGGAGGGATAGATTCCTGTCCCAGAGACTTCCTAGACTCTGGAACAAGCTACCAATCTATGTCAAGCAAAGTTCTTCATTAGCACTCAAGAAAAATCTTGATGAGTGGATGGGAAATAGGAAATACATCCCGGGGATCACGTCTGTGTCTCTGCTGGACAATGGCACAGGAAAATAACTTTCTTGGGTGGTGTAAGCTATGGAACCTTGCTGGCTAGGCTTACGTAGGCCCTTGGGCTGATAGGTTCATAGGTAGGTACTAGGCTATGATGCACTACTACCTATGAACCTATGATGCACTATGAATGCTTTGATTAAAATACTGGCCAGATATTATAAAAAATAATTTTTGAGAGTGCAACAAATTCCTCAACTCACTGTGAACTATTACACTTGGAGACATACAAGTTTTTTTTTTCTTTCAGATCATTCAGGATTTAAAAGTTAATTCAATAGAGAGTTTAACAGTGCAACTGAGACTAGCAGAGTCATTGATTTTTATAGGTACTTGGAAAGAGGTGGGTGGAAAGTTGAAAGTAACTGCTTTACGTTGCCCTTAATTCAGTGGGTCCTTACTTAATGTTAAGATATCTTAAAGTGAGGATTGCAGTACCAACGATACCACACTTGCATGCAGAACAGGAAACAATGAGCACATTTAAATCTTACTAGTGTTTATTCAAAATTAGAGTGCAATCCAGAAAATGGGAAGCATGAAACTATTTTAAGGCCCTTGACTACCCTTTTCTAATGCTAAGATCTGATTATTACATTTATATTTCCAGAATTTCCTTCTCTAGAAAATTGGCTTGCAAAACATATGCTTCCAATAACAACTGTCGTACATATGATTTTATAAATTAAAGTATATATACTGCTAGAATGTTTCTTTTTAACATTTTAAAATAATTTTTAAAATGAACTACATGCATTGAATTCCTTAATACGATAAAATGACAACAACTTTTGCTTGATGAGCCAAAGATGGACAAATTTCAGCTGTTGGATGTCTCTACTAACATGGTCGATACGCAAGTCAAAGAAACACTTTGCATGCAACAGTTTCATTGGTGTCCGGTTAAATAAGGTTACAACACACCAAGTGTAGAAACGTTCTATTTCTGCACTTCCTATGTAATGCTACTTTGCCATTTTTTCAACAAGAGATATGTTTTTCTTACAACAGCATACTCATTTTTTACTCCTTTTCTCAGATGGTATTTCCATTTTTCTAAGCAAGCAGACAATGTGATCCAAGTGCAGTACGTGAAAATTGTCTGCAGTTATTGGGTGAAATATTTCAAAAGCAGACAGTCACAAGTTTGTGCCCTTAAACCCTCACATTTATTTACTTTTCTCCAAATTTTGTTATGGCAGGCTAGCATGCACACACAAATAAATACATTACTCCAGTTTGAAACACTAATAAACCTTAGATGAATACAGTGTTAGGACACCAGGAATGATTTACTTATTCACCAGAAATACTGGATCATAACTCAGCAATTTTTCACAGAATGAAAATGACTGAAATGAACTGTTCATATTTCTTGTTAATGTTAGGTTATCTAGGATTCTAAAACCCATTCATCATTGGCTAAGTTTATAGTAGAGAAGTCCATTTGTCTTATGTTAACTATCATCATGTGCACTTGCGCAAGTACTGGCCTTGTTAACACACCGACCAAGTCTCAAAACGACTTTTATTAACACCTGGGAAGGTATGGCTTCCACCCTCATACTTTTTTTTTTTTTTTTTTTAAGTGAAAATGTGGCGCAAGCCCATAAGAGTTTAATAAAAAAATAAAATAAAACAAAAAATCCTGCCTCAGATCAACTTTCAAAGAATATGGCAAAGATACACAACTAAAATGACACTCATCTGAGCTCGAACACCCCTTAAAAGGAATCTCATTACTTATTTTAAGCATAATACATTTACAAAATCTTGTAATGCTATGTACAAGAGCAAGTTTTAAAAAAAAAAAAATCGGGGAAAAGGCTTTGGTGAGAAGGTTAGAGCTACAACATCTGAGGTGCAATTAGAAATACAGCTCTGGCCACAGCTTATGTGGTTTCAAGCAAAGTATTCATATAACATTTACTGATCACAGCTTATGTGGTTTCAAGCAAAGTATTCATATAACATTTACTGAAATGTATTTGAATACAAGAGGTCTACATTCACAAAACAGGTTCACAAGAATGTACTGTAATTGTTTTGACACCAAGTGACTGTAATCCTTGTGGGAACTGTATACCTCATGCAATAATACAAAACAGCAACAGTTTTTCAAGAGTGCAATTAAAGAGGAAGACACATACAAATTAGAGATTTACTTGATCACTCGCAGTGCCCTCAGTGTCAGCTCCCATAGAAAAAGTACAACAGGGGCTAGTAGTGCCTACATTTCTAAATCAAAAAGGATTTTCATGACAGAAAAAGAGGAAAGACAAGTGCACCAGCAAGGCACACGAACATCTGCTTATGGAAAAAAACTGCATAAGGAAATTTGGGTACTAGATTTTTAATATTCAAAAGCTGTCCTTTGAAAAGTTCAGACGAAAAAATTAAATATCCCCACTTTCAAAAATATTCTGTGAACATATAACACTGATTTATGTGAATTACTTGTACACTAAAGCACTTTGTAAATGCTAAAATAGTGGATTTCTTACAGATTATTTATTTATTTACTTATTCACTTTTATGATGAAGCTACTAAATTTTATTTGGTTTTAAACCTAAAAATGCATAAGCAACACCTACTATTAACAAAAAAAAAAAAAAAATCCCTCAGTTATGGACACATTACAAAATTATGGTTGCAGTCCAAATATACAAATACCTACATATATCACAGAAAATTTGTCCCAATGTCCTTGTCTCCTTGCTGCATGGTTTCCTTTCTTTCCCACATAATTGACATTACTGAATGAATAATCCTCAGGGATTTACCACAGAATGAAACATTTTGAGGTATATGGCAAAAATAGTGGATGTTCTGCAAAACTAGATTCATTTGAGAAGTATATTCATATTGCATAAAAATGGCTATGGTGGAAAAATAATATATATACACATACATACGCACACACGCATGTATTATGGTGGAAAAATAATATATATATACACATACATACGCACACACGTATGTATTTTATGTGTGAGCATGCACGCGTGTATGTAAATATTTATTACACACACTGCTCCATTAGAGCAAGTCTTTAAAAGAAGGAATCTTTAAATGTGCTTCCCTAACAGAAATGCATCTAAGAAAACATTAAAAATAAATTCAGAATTGTGCGTGTTTATAGCCCACTAGTTAAACGGAACACAAACACTTCAAGCATCTTTCAGAGCACCTCTGCTGAAACACCGTTTCTGTAAAACGCAGCATGTTAAAGAAAATTTTCAAGTAATAAATGTTCTAACCATTACAGCAATAGAAAGTGTACATAAGACTGAAGTCACTGTGATATCCTGAGAGATTCTAATTATAGACAATGAGGTGAAAATAAAAAAAATCTTCATGTCTACTCATGGAATCATAAGAGATGTCCATGACTTGGAGTCCTGACAGCTTCTCCAGTGACCACACAGATTCAGCAACAGTGCAAAAGAGAAACACTAATGACTCCACGATGATGTATACACAGAAATTTACCATTCATAAAGCTGGTTACTGGACACAATACCAGCACTGTCGGAAAGCCTGAAAGGGTGAACAAGTCAATATATCTAATAAGTTTCATATTACTGTCTGTAATAAGGCTTAAGAAATGTAATGTTTTCTGTTTTACATTTATCTTTTTGTAAATTGTGATTGTTGGCAACCGTCAAACTTTTTGTATATTGTTAGTAAATCTTTTAAACTGTTGTAATCTTTTTGTACTACTGTTATGGAGCTCATCTCCCTGGTCTCTGCTGAAAACATGCTACTTGTCCAGCCGGACTCTACCCGGTAACAAATGTAAAATAAAAATAAAGTGACACTGCTGTGGTAGTACTAATCTCTATAGGTGGTCCACAGACATTATGGGTATAGGGACGGTAGCCACTGAAGGGAGCCACACTATGACATGAATGCCAAAGGGAGATCTGCATGTTCAGGGAATTGTGCTGGGCACTTGGAAGTGACAGCGAGTACTGCCCACCTAGTGTTCTGTAGATCGAGGGGGTGTTGGAGACCAATGGTAGTTCCAGCAGCTGTGCAGTAGGGCTCCAAGGGCCTCTGCATTCTCAGAGTATGTCAGAATGGTGTGGTTTGGATATGGCAAAAACATGAATGAAGAGAACACTAAATCTGAGCTGTGCAAGACAGATATTTGATAACTGAAGCAGTAAACACTGAAACCCAGGTTTACAGACAAGATAAAAAACACAGGAACTGGCTCTAAACAGTTTTCTATATAGACAGTCATGTTCTCTGACAGGTCATACCATCCCACAAGCTGCATCCCTCCATCCCAGATCTCTGCATCTAAACACCCTCCCAGCACCTCAAAAGTCCATAGTCCATAGTCCATTATAAAAGAATCTCTCTCTAGATTCTTTTATTATGGTCAGACATCTTTCACCACAAACTACTCCTAATACAGTTGCTCACACCACCCCACATTTCCCCTAACCCACAAAAGTCCACCAATTTCTGTTGTGCAAGGGTACAAGTCAGTCAACATTGGCAGCCCCATTCCATAAAAGTATAGCTTTATCCCCATTTCAATGTTCATGCTAACAAGTTGCATAATTTGCTAATTCCAAATCCTGTTTGGCACGGTGCCTCCCTACAGAACCTAGGTTGTACTATACTCTTTGGACCAGACAACATAAGAGTTCTGGCTATCCCTCTATATACCATGTTTCTGCCCAGCCCATGACTGTACTGTGTATGCTCATGGTCAAGGTCCAATATCACTCATCACAGACTACCCTTCGCTGCAAGGCTAAGGATCTATGCAGTGTTATCCAACGTGCTACACCCATTGCTCTTACCACCACCACTGCTCTTACTAGACACCTGTCTAGCCACAGCAGCTGCCTGATGCCCCTTTCTACAGCACCATAGCAGAGGCATCTGCCTGTTGCTCACTTCTACCAGCACTCTACTCCGAGACATGTGCCCAATGGCCCTAATCTGCTAACACATTCTTAGGCGAGTGCCAAAATCCTCCATCTACCAACATAGTAGGCAAAGTGTTTGCCTGACGCTCTCTACACCAGCACAGAAGTCAAGGCATTGACCACATTCCCTCTGTGGCATAGTGCAAGATACTTAAACCCTAACCATCAACTAACTCGAAAAACATTACTAAAAGCATGACCGTATCAATGTCAATACAGACTGAACATAGGCAGCTCCACTCAGGAGATATTTTGGAGCCTTCCACAGGAAACCAGTATAAACAAACATTCACTTGAAGCTTGACAGCAAGGAAAGGAACAGGAAACTGTGGAAACGCTGATGCAGTCAATGTTGAGGTGTGATAGGCCAGAGATTTCCCATATGACAGAGCAACAGAGGACACAGGATGAAATTGGGACAATGCACTACAGGAAGATGGTATAGAACTTTCTATAGAATACCCACAAGAAACGGAAAACAAAGGGATGTGCCCTCAGTTTGGAAGAAAATGAGCTAAGATTGTTTGATTTAATGAACAGATATATTAGGATCAATGAGAGAAATAGACTGCAGAATGTCAATAAAACCCAAAAAGTAAGAAGTTTAATAAAACAAATAAATACAGTAATTAGGACTGTCCATAGAGATCCATTTGATATAACAGAAGGAAACAGGATATATTACTGTGCTGCTAAATTGATAACTAAAAGTTCTACCACAAGATAACAGGGTAGTGAGGGAAAGGAAGGGGAAAAATCGAATACCATCATGGAAGTATCGAATAGAGAAAACTATAAAGCAATTAAGGCAAGTGTCACTGTTGGAAGATTATAGAAGAGGGAATAGATCAACAAAAATACTAAGAAAGATAAATGTGATTAAAGCAATGCACAGTATTAGAACAGACCAGGATCTAACATGCACTATCACAAATAAACTAAAAATTTCAGCACAGGCGGAAAAACTTGGAAGATGCACAGATAAATATTAAGGAAAAGTACAAAATAAGCATTTTATTGATAAACCAAAAAAAAAGTTTCATAGAGAATTGGGAACAAGATAAAAGGAATTGAAAGACTGCCAAAAAAGAGGAAGAAGATGCATTTTGGAGAAGTATCTATGAAGATCCTGTGGAACATAAAGATGCTAAATGGATAGAAGTAAAAGAAAGAATTTTAAAGGTACAGAATATGAAATGGGATGAATAACAACCAGAGAAATTTAAATAACGTTGAGAAAAGCCTCCAACTGAAAAACCCCAGGCCCAGATGCAGTGCCTAACTTTTGGTTAAAAGTATTAATATCTTTGCACAAGGATTTAGCCATGATTAAGAACTATTTATATGCGCACCCCAAACAGACACCACACTGGCTAACAGGCAAAACAATGCTCTTAAGAGTGAACCTGCAAGCTACCCTAAAAATTATAGTCCAAAAACTTGCCCTCTGATGACAAACTGTACACGGGAACTGACGCCGACAGAGTTTATAGTCATTTAGAAGAAAACTCAATTATGTTAAATACAACAAAAGGGCAATAAAAGAAAGTCATATAGAACAAAGGATCATGTTTTGTTAAATAAAGTTACAGTGGAGAACTGTAAAAAGGAGAAGAATCTAAGTATGGCATGGACTGACTACAAAAAAGCATTTGATAGTATCCCACATTCATGGATAAAAGAGTGCTTAAAAAGGTAAAAGATACACCCTACACTGACCGACTACATTACAGTAACCATGAAACAATGGCAGACCACTTTGCAATTAAGCCATGATAAAGACAGATTATCATCCCAGGGATAAAAATTCAAAGGAGATAGAGTTGTCACCATTGCTATTCTGCCTTGCCATTAACCTGTTTGCGTGACAGCTTAGGCCATGGCTACAATCTGGCTCCAAGAAAACAGCAAAGTCTAATGACTTATCTTCTCTTTGTCGATTTAAAACTGTACAGCTCATCAGATGAGGAACTGAAAGCACAGATCTGCAGGTTGTCAAAACTTTTTCAGATGACATTAGAATGTCATTTGGTTTTGATAAATGTGCAAACGCAACATTTAAAGCAGGAAAACATCAGTTTGTGACAAGAATGTGATATAAAAGAACTTGAGCAATTGCGAGTATATAAATACTTGGGAATTGATAAAGGATCAGCAATAAAACATTAACAAATGCAAATAAAACTCAGTAAGGAATACTTTAGAAGACAAATTAATCCTGAGAACAGCACTGACATCTAGGAACAAGATCCAAGCTATAAATCCAATTTGCTCTTCCTGTCCTAACGTACAGTTTTGGAGTGACTGACTAATCTATCCAAGACTTTTTGGGGCCAAACAGGGATGGTTTATGATCAAATGATTTATAAAAATCAGTGTCTACCAAGATTATATATTCCCCGTTCCGGAGGAGGGATGGGCCTCCTTGAAACTGATTACATGTACATATCTGTAATCGTGGGACTCCACACATCTGCTGACCTCACAAGATCCAAATCTAGTTAAAGTTTTGAAACATTAGGAGAATAAATCTAAGATGGCTTCTCTGCTTAACTTAGCAGAAGCATTTAGACGTTAAGCAGGAATGTAAATCAAACCAGATAGCAACTGAATGTACCAAAAAAAAACAAAAGAAAGACTATAAGGTGAAGGACCAAGTCTACATCATAACATCGACAGCTTAGGTTGTCGAATCCTAAAACACTGACACCTAAGCATCAAAAGCTAACAATAACGAATGGCCACATGATCGAATTCTTTCTTCGGGAAAGAAGTCAGGTGGCCGTCCGTAAACAAAATAAACACATCCAAACATAGTGGGGGGCTTACCCCCCCTTAACTAAATATACCAACTCCAAGATCGCTCTACATTGAGGAAAGGGCAAATCCCCGATAACGGCCATGCAAATTATTTTCCAAGGAAAGAATTAGATGATGTGCCCATTCGCTATTGTAAGCATTCGACACTTAGGTGTCAATGATTAAGCATTTGACAACCTAAGCTGTTGACAACTCAATAGGAACCCGAAGGACCAGATGAGAAGGCAAGAAATGTGGAAAAAATATAAAAACAGTTGCAAGTATAGAAAATGTCTGGAAGAGCCTCGTTGATAAAGAACAAATGCAGGAATGGTTAAGGAGAGGCAAATTCAAACAAAGAAATGAAAGGTCAATATTGGCAGCCCAAGATAGTAGGCTACGTACACGCTGGTTTACAAAGTCCATTGAACATATGGGAGAAACAGACAAATGTAGGTTTTGTAAAACCAAATAGGAAACAGTCACATACATTGCTGCCAGTTGCGACACACTAAATGGTAGGACTGTATACTGAAAGGCAAAATAATGTGGCGAGACTGTTGCAGTGGGGATTGTGCAAACATTATGGTATCGAAGTGGCTGAAAAACACTAGAAACTTGAGCTACAAAGCATCATAGAAAATTATGAAGTTTATATCATATGGGATTCACCAGTTACCAGCAGTTTAAAAGATAGATGCTAGAAAGCCAGATATAGTGGTCCACGAAAAGAAGAGAAAAGTAGCATTGAAATTGCCACACCCAGTGACTATAGTGTCTTGCTTACAGAGACGCAAAGTCATAAAATACCAGGATCTGCAGGCAGAAATGAGAGCAATGTGAAAGAAAGATACCCAGACAGTTCCAATAGTAGTAGGAGCAACAGGTCTTTATAAAAAAGACTTTACAGTCATATTTAGATAGGTTACCCATCCATGCACCTCCAAACAAACTGCAGAAGGAGTCATCACTGGGCACATTGCAAGTGCTGCGAAGAGCACTTTTGTCCAACATCAGAGTGTGAAACAATACTAATTTCATGAACTTTAATCATACTTTGACTTAGAAATGGGGTCCATTCCTGTCATGGTATTAGAAACCCAAAAGATTTGGAGAAATTAAGAGAGAGGAGCCACCAAGACTAAAGACAAGGTGCAGCCTTGACAATCAAGGGGAACAGACTTCTACAACTGTTTCTGCAGTTAATTAGTGGCTCTGGACTTGCTAATGCAGTTGTCAACTAACAAATGTCTAGCAAGAAAAACTACCAATATGCTTTTGTCCAACAATAGCAAACATTACTGCAAATCATACCTCTCAACCTCTTAGAGCAAGAAATCTTGACAAAGACATGAATACGTGGGACAAGGGCCCAAAAATATGGACAATTTTCTTACGAACTTAAAGATGACAGAACAGGTTTTGTATTGGCATGAGTTTTCCGAAGGGTATGAAGTCAAACTCAATTGTTTGTCATTATTTTCCAACTTCAACTTTTAATGATTTGCCACTAATTTGCCAGAAAACCACAATTTTATGAAAAACTGAACAAAAATATGAAGCAAAAATCTGAACTCTGAAAATCTGCACAGTTCAGAGGTATAACTGCACTCAATTACCCTGCAAACCACAAAATCAAGCTGATCCACATATATAATAGACGTACATTAACTTTTAAAATAAATCAACAAGGAAAACATTCAAAACAAAAAAAAATTAATACCATAAGCAATATAAATATTTAAACTAAAACCAGATGCATTGTCTACACCAGTCATACATATAAAACAAGTAAACAGGCTCTGACTGGTAGGTAATGTTGTTGACTTAGGCAGGCTGATAATATTGTTACTTAATGATCAAAACAAGTGTGCATCCAGACATACAAAAGGCCTTACTTAAATGTGTGCATTTGCAATAGTGTGGAAGAATTGCATTTTGTCAGAGAACAGAGCAGAAATCTAAATTCATATATCTGTGTATCACTCAGTCAAAAACTGTAATGTACACTTAGGATAAAAACCACAAGGAAATCCTGTCTAAACTAAAAGTTTTCACTGTGTCATACCTTAGACCTCCTGCAACACAGACCCATGCAATGTATGCAAACTACCCCTTAAGAACATAGTATTTCAGCTATATGGCTTCAGAATGTCCATGACTTTTTACCTTTTTAAATCTTTGTGAACATATTCACACCAACAAAGCAGTTCACATTCATATTAGACTTCAGCTTCCATCCTATGCAATTCCAAAACAAATCTTTGGCAGTAAGAGGGTAATTATGATAAAGCATGTTGGACTGAATTTAGCCCCTGCTTAAAAATCTTCTAACAAAACTCTTCTCTCTTAAATGTGTTGACCAGTCCCTGGCCTCTAAATCTGGGAAGTAGTTATCACTACTCCACTTGAGATCAGACCCACCCAAAAAGGCAGATCTACGCCCATTTCATTATGCCCCTTCTTATCAAAAGGGCACCCAAAGGGCTAGCAGTGGGCAACTAATGCCTACCTCAAGGGTTGTGGTCTCCTTGGTGCCCAACAATGTGGATTCTGTAAGGACAAGAATACATCTAGAGCCCTATTAAACACCGTCCAAGTCTTTTTTATAGGTGCTAGAAATCTGAATGGGCACAGTCTTACTAGTGTTCACACAGCTACTTCTGTAAAAGAAAGAAACTTAAGCTTCATAGTGTAGGACACACCCTCTCTCAAATGCCCATCAAAAATAGAGTATCATAGGGGTCACTACTGGTCTCCTTTCGGTTTTCATTATTGATTACAAGTTACTTTGGCTTACCCACTAACACCACCTTCCTCTATACAGCTGACAAAGACGTGTACTCTGCCCACTCACACCAGGATCGGACTAAGCATCTTTACAATGCTACGATTTTGACATCTAGGGGAATACATTAAATTTAGTACAGAGTACGATTTGTAGAGAAGAGATAAAGGCTTATACATTTCCCACTGACTGGTTAAGAAGCTCTTCCAACAGTTAATGAATTGAAAGGTGGAGCAGTCTTCATATATAAAAAGATTCTGCATTACATTCCTTGCTGTTCCCAACTGATAAAAGATAGCCTAAGAAAAGTACAAAAAATACAAAAGCAGTGTTGCATGCTACTGGACACCGAGTCCCATTTCTAAATCAATACCTCATTAGCAAAATTGGGGAGAAAAAAAAAACAATACATGTCACTACTGTCACTTTTTTGCAAGTGAAAAACTACAAAATAGGAGGAAATTATTGAACCCTATTGTAATGCATCAAAAAAAGACTAAAAAACTTAGTAATGGAGAGTGATAAAAGATATCCATCTGCATTTTCTGAAGAATGTAAAACACACAGGCAGATCTGAACCTTGAGATATTTAGTTGAAATCTGCACCTCCCCCCACAAACACAAATGTGAGCAACTACAATAGTAGAGAAAGGGCATACACTTACCCTGCTATAAGCATCAGTTTTTTTTTTTTAATAATTTGATCATTACATCTGAAAATGATTTACTTTACCTAATGAAACTATCACCACTTGAAACAATGTCAAGAGGTCTGGTAGGACTCTACAAGCCAAGCACGGACTACCATCTACTTTGCACACACATTTACATTTGTGAAAGGGTGACAGCTGCATTGACAATGTACCTTGGCTTGGCTCTCAAGTATACATGGGATAAAAGCAAAGTTAAGCCAGATTTTGGTTTTTAACTACCTCTAGTAAATCATAGAATCCAAAGAGTTAAAACTACATTCTTTAGGGAGAAACCTGGAAATAGTACCTGGTTAGGCAGATGGACGTATCAGTATTCACACAGTGAAAGAATCAAGCTCTAACAGCAGAATATACTTAAAATCACATATCAGTTCTCGAAACCACTGTAATTTGTCAGCTATGAACATTCCATCGCACTACATCAATGGAGACAACCTAGTTGTTTTGCTTTACTTAAATTTTAACAACATCAAGTCCTACTACAACATTACAACTTTAAGTTTCTACTGTGAACCCTCATTTCTCTGCATTTAATTTCAAGAGGGCATACTTTAACAAAACTTGCTTTGAAAAAGCAGTTACACCATCAAGTAAAATTTCATCTAAGGCATCTGAAATATTTTTAAAGGGCCTCTACTCAGCAATTAATCCATTAAATGGAGAACCCCACAGCCATGGGCTAAAAGGAAAACCCCACAGCCATGGTCTATGGTGCATTTGTGTAACAATGTGCCCTGCAAGCACGAAATGCCTTAAATCTACGAATGCAAGTTTGTAATCAGTACAGAAGCAGTTGGAGAGTTTCTGGTTTATTAAAAAAAGATCAATATCTGAGCATAGGGTTGTGCCACATAGAAAACAGTTGGGCGGAAAAACTGATGCAACCTTGCAAAAATACAGACAAAAGACACTCGGGAAAAGTAGATAATGAGGCATAGTTCACCACTTGTGCTTGGATTCCGCTTTAAGACAGATACAGAGACAAAGCTTACGCTCAAGTGTTAATGTGTTATCTGCTTCCTTACCCAACCACAAGCATACTAGAAAAGGCTAAGAAATTCTCTGGCCCAGAGCTTGTGTGTGTCAGGTGTAAACAGCAGGGCCTCACTTCCACAGACAGGTTAACTGTTACCAAAGTAAATTGGGCCTATAGGCACCAGACAATGAACAGATATTACACAATGGACCAAGCTTATCTTTACTGCACAAAGCCAGTTTAAAGAATTACATGGTGTTCTGAAACCACAAAGTACCTAATTTTAGACTGCTGACACTGACATTTCATTTTTTAAAGGGCACTAGCCTGCTTTAGATTGCAATTTCTGTTGCAAGTTTCTCAAAAAGCTTCACAATAACCTTATTTTGCATAGAATACAGCAATGGCTTCCTGTGTGAACCTGGTATATACACACACACACACACACACACACACACACACACACACACACACACACACACACACACACACAAAACAGGCCCTGGCATCATATCTTGTTCAAGACCATGAAATGCTTCAATTTACATACTTTTAACTTTTAAACCATTAACATTAAAATCCATACATCTTGTATGTTTAAAATCATTCAGATACTGGTCTCTGGCATATCGTTCATTTAAGTTTACTTACAGGTTGCATTCTTTCCATACATTTATCATCTTCCACAAAAACACTTAAATGTAATTTCATGTCAAGAGACATGAAACTGTCCTGTGGATGAAAGGAGTTCATATAAAACTTGGATTGAAAACAATACCTTTTTTCCATGAGAAGGCATATGAATAGGTCTTGGCAAAGCTTTGATTAATAGGTCTTAGAGCTTTGAACTGTGGTGATGCAGCGGTTAGCATTGCCGGCTCACAGCAAGACGTTCTCTGGGTCAATCCTGTGGTCGCATGGGTTTCCTCTGGGTGCTCCAGTTTCCTCCCACATTGGACACTCTAAATTGGCCCTAAGCACAAGTGTGTGCACCTTCTGTGGAAGGTTGGGCACCGGGCTGGCAACTCAACTCTATAAAACTCCACTGTTAATCATAAGCGGACAGTTGATCCGCTGTGGTGACCCCTGACCGGGAAAAGCCGAAAGAAGAAGTAGAGCTTTGAACATATTCACCATTCAATTCGACAGATGAGTAAATGGGAAGCTTATGATGTTCAGAGCAGCATTGCATATGTCAGACTTGTGCAACTCCAGTGTGTGGGTGTGTCTGTCGGGTAACAATTATCTTTTTCCAAAAGATCCATCCATTAAAGTACCTCATTCACCCATGATTTCAACCTTTCCCAAGTTTATACATTCATAGTTATTTTTCCTGACTTCCTGATAAATGTGATTGTGACACATCTGTGACCACTCTGATTAAAAACACATGTGCTACCTTCATCAGCATGGCAAGCTGCTCACCTCACTCAGTGAATTTACTTACCCAACAACTAACTGATTTTAAGTAACACTGCTTCAAGTCATGTGAGGAAATGGTAGTGTGTGTGGGAGGATGCAAATTTCCCACATCCACATGTTATACCATATACCTACATTATAAACTAGGATTCTTATATAAAGCAAACTAAATACAGGTCAGACAAGCACATTCTCCAACTTGCAGTATCACATGCAACTTGGTTGGTGCAGTCGCTTTCAACAAGCTACAAAACCAAAGAGGACCTAGGGCGAGTGCCCAAAAAAGTGGCTTCTATTTTAATCAAAATGGAGTGACTGCTATACCAGTCAGCTTTGTTGTCCCTACCCAAAGAAAAATAATCACTGCTGGGGTTAACACCCAAAACTATTACCACCGTAATCAACTCTGGGGTTGCTGCACCTTTAATGTAAGGAGACATCTCTCTGAGCAGTTATATCTGTCATTTTTTTCTGACCTGACAAAAACCTGCTATTTGCACAAGAGAACATAGACATATTTTAATAGTATTAAAAAATGCTGGCCTTTTATGTTATTTAGTGTCTGCGTGTGTATGTACTATGGGGTATTAAGTACAAGGGTGGGAAGAATTTGCTTACTTCTTCATATTCTTTGGTCTTTCTTGCTCACCCACACATATATATATATTTTTTTGTCTGCATGCCTTCTGACCATCATATTTTCTCCAATGATTTGTACCCACCAATTTCCTATCAATGATAATGTGCCCAGTGAAAGACAACTGGAAGCAGCAGCCATCCAGACATTTGTGAACATTTGTCACCAAACATCCACCGGCCTGTCAATCTTTCATCAAAACCTACCCACAGAGTGGCTCACCAGTCTCAAGCTGCAGGCCAACCTGAATGGCAGCCAGAGGTTCGACAGAAGAGACCTTGCTTGTAGCCTCAAATCTCACCTAGTGGTAAACCATACCCTTACTACTCCCACTCTAATGTTTTGTCTACAAGCTCACAAGGGTGCCTTCATTGATGCAAACAACCATGCAGTTTCCTTCTAAGGTCAGGCCCCTCCCCTATGTGCACATGTGCTACCGCATTTGTACCAAAGGTGACTACCATTCAAAGGCTTAGTAATGCCAAACCTGGGCATATTCAATGTTATACAAGCTTTTTCTTGGTGATTTTCAACCATCAAGAACCAGCTCTCCCTATAAAAGCAGGCACCAATCACTCATTCATCTCCACATTGCCAGACTCTTCTACCTTCCAAACCACTAGTTGAACAGAGTTTTATTTATGCTTTTATCCCACTAAGTTACCTTTCAGTAGTTGCACTTATCCAGCCATCTCCCATTAACAGGTGGGCCATCACATTCAAGAAGGTTCTGTAAAAGTCTTGCATCAATCCTGATAATTTAGTAGTACTGTTGGTATGTCATACAAAGCTGCCAGAGGGTATTATCCATTATACTGTCCTGCATGAACATATAAACTTCATAGCCAAGTCACATTCTGCAGCTCTGTCCTCCAACAAAAGGACATGTGCGCTAAACCATCTTCTTATAAATTCCTCCAATAGCGCCCCCCCCCATCAATCCTCCTCCATCCCAGTCCTTCACCTCATTGATTCACTCTTACCCTCATGCTACATTCACACACTAACACCACTACAAACTACAAATCCAGTTATTCCATAGCCTGTGGAACAAGCCAGGTTTATAAGGCAAACCTAAAGAAATAAATGTACTTTATGATGGCAAATCAGGGAGAAAAAAAATGACCTCTGCCCTCACTTGAACAGCCTATGTGCCTATATACATGAGGAACTAAAAGGTCCCAGTCAATGGTGCAAAACCTATTACCTTATCTTCTAGCCCAACCTTAATATGCAAGTGGAAACACGGTTGTTGTAAAGTCCTCTGAATTCTTCTTCATTCCAAAGAACCCCCACCCAAAAACTCAATACGTGATGCAACCAGTTAACAGCAGATCACCAATGACAATTTTTCTGTCATTACTTTGCATGACTGTAAGCACCTATCATCTTAGTTGCAGTTCTGAAATTCTCAGCCATAGACATTTCATATCTTCAATGCTAAATTCCCCACCAATTTCACACTGCATTCTATGGGGTAACCCGCAACTGGATTTCTTTTAATTAAACTATCTCTGCAGGTTATGTACAAGTTATGCAAAGATGCCATACCCTTGGCTCTGTGTCATGCAAATGCATGCTCCACAGTTTCAGTGATCACAAGAGGCCTTGACCACAGTTTCAATGATC
The DNA here is from genome assembly GCF_019279795.1 of Protopterus annectens. Lineage (NCBI taxonomy): Eukaryota > Metazoa > Chordata > Ceratodontiformes > Protopteridae > Protopterus > Protopterus annectens. The sequence continues at coordinate 1,494,924,489 of NC_056741.1, forward strand.
ACAAGAGGCCTTGACCAATGTATCAAAACAAGATATACAGGTCACTGAAGTGCCAGTGATGGCTGGCTATGGGCTTGACATTCTAGTGTCATCCATTTTCAGAGCTAGTAGGTTGACTTCACCACACTGTATAAATTAATCCCAGTCAAGAAGCAGGTCTAGGCTTAGCTTTTAGGCTAGTTGTACTGTATGCATGGTTTACAATCCTTAGTAATGCCAAACCTGGGCATATTCCACACTCTGCAAGGCTCCTCTTGGTGTCTTTCAACTAGAGTCAGTTCACACTCCTCCTCAAAATATGCAAGCAGGCCCTGCCTGCTCTCTCTCACTCAACTGCACATTGCCTTAGTTTTCCACCATCTGAACCACTAGTTGGACACAAGAGTCCATCACGGCAAGGTAAACAGACTTTTTGGCCTTTCGGAAGGCTCCCTTATCTCTTCATATACAAACCTAAACTAGCAATCTCCAAATCAACAGGTGGACTATCACATTCAAGAAGGTTCTGCATAAGCCTTGCATCAAGCCTGACAGTTGTAAAACAAATCTGAATTTAGAAATGGTATTGCACGAGCTTTTAAAAATAGAGGTGTGTTCACACTATGTATGAAAATTTTCTCCAACACAGTTGGATTCTTTCAGCATGTCACTTTAGCTGGACTGTACGGATTTTCTTTATAATGCTAGAATATCTTAAAACTACTGGAGTCTCACTGGATGCACTTTTGCTTTGTCACCTTGCATGTTTTGCATAGCTCTAGCTTTTTGCAGACATTATATTAAGCCAGTGAAGCTGCTCCTAGTTCAAGCCTGACATTTTGTATGACCAATACTCACTGTAACAATTATGTTTTTTAAACTGTACAAGTATTCTGCCCTCCCATCTGAATGCTCAGCATCTAGGTTTAAGAGTTGTGCTACACTCATCTTTCTTTTTTTTTTTTTACTTCACTAACACAGCTATCCATTTAATTTTCAGAAAAGTGCAAATGCGTTCACCATCTGTGCCAGAGGCGGTCACTGATTCAACAACAAAAAATTCTGCATGGCTCTCAATTCTCTTGTTTTACTCATTCGTGTGTGGAAAATCTTTTACCAAAATGAATGTTTTTTTCTTCAAGGCAAGCATCACACTTGGATCTTCTGGCAAAAGGGGTTAAAACAGTTGTGGCCAGGCAATTTTCTAAAGTGGTCTTTTCTAATATGCATAGTCTCCCCCACCCTGCAAAGGAGGCAGTGAAGAATACCACAGGGGGATGTGTGTGTGAGAGGAGTCGGGGGTGGTTAGCAACAGACTAGCATCCTACCCACTCTGCTGTATACTCACCAACTGCTGGGATGGGCTCCAACTACCATATGAACCAGTTCTGGATAAAGTAGGTAATGGAGAATGAAATAACTAGTTAACAGTTCAGGCCTTTAACCTTACATGGAGACTGAGGTGGGAAGAATGGCTTTTGTCGCAACTACTGAATGAGAACTCTGTGTTCCCCAATGGCTTTCTATATTCAAGTCAGAGACAGCACAAATAAGGCCAAGTGAATTCCGTTATCCTGAAGGCAGTACTAGTCAAGTAAAGCTAAATAAAAGCTCCAATTTTATATCTGTTTTGTGCATCTGCATGTGTGTGTGTGTGTGTGTGTGTGTGTGTGTGTGTGTGTGTGTGTGTAGGGGGGGACGCAAGGAGTATTTAGCACAATTGCTTGTTAATAATGTTGCAAACCAGTTGGCCTTGAACAGCATCCAGCAAGTAGGGTGACAAAAGCCTTGTGATGTAAAACCACCCATATTCAAACATCTTCCATATTAGATGGTGCACAGATGATTCGATAGGAAATGTGCTCTGGCATCAGTTTATGCCCTTCTATCAGAACATCGTCCAGCCAACTTTTCAGAAGGACAGAACCCCAAATGATCACATTTAAAATAAAGAAAAAGGAGCTGCTTTCAGCAGGCCAAGAAGGAACTGATAAACCACACCATTCTACGCCCAAGTCACAGTTCCAAAAAGATCCGTTAAAAACCTGAGGTGCAAAGCAAGGGTTTCAGATGCATGCCAGTCACGATGATGCTCTCTTCCTTACATGAGTATGCTTACCTAGTGATCCCACCTCATCCCATCCAAGCTGTCATTCTACCAGTTACCTACAGTAAGAGAAAGTCATCTTAGGTTCGAATCTGTGCAGATGCTACACAACTAGCTGAAAGCATTTACTGAGTTACAGCACAGCACCACCAAATCAGTATTCTACAAAGTAATGCCCTAATAGGTAATTTTATACATACAGCAGCCATACTGCATCCTCTTAGCCGGACAAGCCAAAAACAATTGGGGGGAGGGGGCACTAACCCCCCCAAAAATAAAATCAGGGACAGATTTTAAATATTGCTGTTATAAACAGAGAGTTGATGTAACAGGTTTTGCATTACAATGTGCATTCTTTGAAGGATACATATGTTTGCTGAAAAGGTCAAGGCAATGGATGAAGACATAACAGTACACACCACATTCTTTGACCTGGCCAAACTTTTGATGCAAGTCCATACTCAGGCATAGTAGAAAAGCTTAATAAACTGGGAATAAACTCCTATCTCATCTAAAGGGTTGTCATCGGGCTCACAGATAGGATGTAGAAGTCAAACGAGAGAAAGTTACCTCTACAGAGGCCAGGCACCAATGAAGCTCCCCATTGTTCTGTGCTGTGACCTCTTCTGGTTAGCATCTACTTTTCTCAAGTAAAAGCCTACACCAAAAGGCTGTGTCTGACTAGGTTTGCAGAAGACTGCAAGCTAGGAGCAGTCACTGAATCCCCAAATGATTTAGCCATATTGCAGGAAAGTTTGTCACAAATAAATACTAGTGCCAAAATCATGGTCTGAAACAAAATGCCAAAAAAAAAAGAAAAAAAAAAAAAAAAAAAAAAATACACTACTGCATCCTTTGGGAAGTCATCTACCCCAGGAAACTATCACATTGACAACAGACCACTAAAATCTGACACAGTAGGTAGTGACATAACTTTGACTTGACATGCGTCCATTGTTGTAAGAAAGTGCTGCTATATTGCACAGCTTATAAACAAAAGGGATTGTGTCTAGATCTAGGGATGTCATTGTCCCCCTTTACTCTGTCCTCATTAAGGCAGTCACTAAATACATTGCCTTCTTGGTAAGTATCTGTCCAGACACATGCAACAACTGGAATATCCACACAGATACCCTTATCAGAAGGATACAAGGTCTACACAACATAACCTACATGGAATGACTCAAAGCCCTGTCATTGTATTCAATATCCTACAGACTGCTAAGAGGAGCCCTGTGTCTCATACAAAGCATCCTCCAACTAAATGCTAAATGGATTTACTGCATGTCAGCAAGTCAAATGGCATCAGAAATATTCTGTCTAGGGATCTACACCTCTTCTGAAACACAGAACTGTTTGGAGGGGCAGGTATACCTTGCAGAGGATACTGCTGGTCTGGAACAGACTACATAAAAACAAAGTTCATCCCTGCCCATATTCTCAAGCTCAACTTGGTTCTATGTATGACAGATAGAAAAATTAACCCAGGACTGCCCCCTGTACTACTCGTGGACAGAGGCAGCTTCTAAATGCTTTATCCCATGCATGGGTTCCCTCAAAGTATCTACGGTATGATCCCAATTATTCTCATTAGGGGTAATTATAGACTGAGATTGGAAAGGTCAATTTTGAATCAAATGGGATAGGTTAATTCAAGCACAAAAAGGGAAATTAGCTAGATTTAATGGCCTACAAGGGCAGCTAGCCTAGTACTTACCTATGAACCTGTAAAGTCTGAAATCCAAATATCTGTCATTTTGCTAGTGACTTCAGTCCTCAAAGATTTGCCAGAAAACTACAAAACTTTTGAGCAGACCAAATTATGAGGCAAAAAATAGGCATATTCTGAGCAATTCTGAACAGCTGAGGTATAGCTCACTCCCTTGTTCAAACCCATAAGTGAGGGCATCCACAAGAAAATAATCATGGTGTTACTGCTGCATGACAGAATATTTTCCTTAATTCACTGGACATAAAATCCATCCAGACATCTCCTGCAACTCCTACTGCTTTGTCAATGGGTTTGCTGTGTACCCCCTGCTGGTATACAGATACCACCTTATACCCCCACCTTTGCAAAACTCTGCCACTGAGAGAACCCTCAATCAGCTGACGTGGTAATGGAAAGTAAAATTAGAGTTCTATATGTGCAAGCATGACTACAGAAGAGACTAATTTGTTTCTTCCCCCAATATGAGGAACACTGTTATCCAGCTTCTTCAAAGAGAGAGTCATATCCACATCTCTCGTTTCAGCCTAAAACAAGATACAGTCTATGACTGATTTTTTATTAGCTCAGGTTTTCACTTATCGTGTGTGCAGAATTACCTTATTCTTGAACATGAGCTTGTCAGAGGCAGTGCATAACACACACACTTGTCATATACTCCTAAATCGTCCATATGGATCACAATCAGAATACAAACGAACCTTATGCTGGTCAAACTGCTCAGCCTCTAGGTCAGGTCTTGAACCCTGACAGACAAGTTGAGCACAGAACTAAACAACAAAAAGGGAGGAAAAAGCACACATTAGGGTTATTCTCACTCTCACTGCAGGACTGCTTCACCTCTGCAGCAAGTCACTTACTGAGAGTGAAGCCTAAAGCAGGGTATACCTGACCAAAAAAGGGGTCAAACAGAAGAAGGTGCAGCCCTTATAATATCACTGCCATTCCATATCTGTGTAAGAAACATAACCAGATGCTCTAAATCATAAAGAATCAAGTGTTACAAAGACAACCGGCAAACACTAAGGACTGCATGTCCAACCCACTACATGTGGATCAGCCTTATTCTTAAGAGTTCTGCCAAGTTCTAGTATACTCCATAAAACAGCAGCTGTCCATAAAAATCCCTAGTTTTGAACATTTGTGGCAGGTTCTTCACCTGACATTTAAAGTGATGAAATGAAAACAAAGAACATAAATCTCTCAAAATGGACAACTGCCTAAGAGTGGGGAATCTTGATGCACATCTATCTTGGATCTAAAAAGACTTGCATACCCACACACATACGGAAAAAAAAAAGGGAAAGAAAGTACGCTGTGGTCTGCCTGCCATTTTGTTTTCATCATAACTGCAAACGTTAATTAGGTTTCCATACCATATAATGGGTACACACCTTGTGTTTTGTGTGCATGTCTACTGATAAGTTTTTAGCTTACTATTAGCTAACTAGGGCAGTACTGGTATAACAATTCTGGTCTGAAATTCCACTTTTGCGAAGAAAGCTTTTGTACTGTGGTGTACTGCATCATATAATCGAATGAACATTCTGACTTGTGGTGAGCTGCATCACATCTCACAACCATGGCCTTGTTAACTATTCTTACTACCCAAGCCTAACCATTTTATCTAAAAACTTGCTTCCCCTGAAAAATGAGAGAGGAAAAAAAAGCACTATAACTAAATTTACATAAATTATCACATTGGATGATCACTTATTTTGTAACCTACTTTACCTTGTAGAACCTGTCAGGTTATTTTTTCATTGCTCCAAAAGTTCACAATACTAGAAAACATACAACTGTTATTTTAAAGGTCTTTCTTTGAGGAAAAAAAAAAAAAAAAACCTGCTTTCCATGTCAAGTGGTATATAGTTCTCTTGTATCTTCAACACAAAAGGCATTTTTACGCACGCAGCTTATCTCTGCACAATGAAGTTGGCTTTATCAGGTAATCTTGCCTTCATATTGTACAACAGACCACAGGTTATCAGTTGAACAGATATGCACACATAAACGGTAAGCCTCCTGTTCAAACATCAGTGTGCATAGGAGACTGGTGTGCTCTATTTATGGGACTCACAAGAATGTGTGTGTGTGTGGGGGGGTGGGGGGGGTCATAAAATTTACTTTGTTATAAAGCTGCAAAAAGCAGCTTATTCAGTCCCCTTTCTGCTGCTTCTCAAGCTGCAGATGTCCTAGAACAAAAATGTACCGATTACTATTTCTGGTAAGAACACCAACATTACCTCAAAGCAGACTGAATTTGTAACATCAGCCATTAGAAAGAGCACAGCTACCATACTAGCAACACTAAGAAACCAAAGCCAAGTTAGCTATGTAAGGTTTAGCTTAACTGTCAGAACACTGTTACCAGTATCCACATGAACCATGCAACCATAGGGTAATTTACATAAACAGTAAATGGGTGTTGACTATGTTTAGACTAGAACACTCAACCACAAAGCACGAGCATAAATGCTGAGTGCACCCAGCCATCAGAAGGTATATACAATCTTAATGTCACTGCACTGAGGGTAAGTCCATTCTGCATGCAGCGTCTGACATTTAATAAGGGGCAACTGCTTCATGATTACATAATAAATGGCCAACCACTGCTTTTGTATTTTAAGGTCTAACACAATCAGTTAGAATGCATGCATTTCTGTGGCACAGCCTCAAAACAAAGAAAGAGCCAAATTGTGCAATTGTGTGCTTAAAGAAATAGGGACCAAATACAGTAGATATATATTTTGACAGAAAGGCATGCATTGTTACGATATCAATTGTTCTATGGAAGTAAAATGAGGGCTTACCTCGTATGACTCCCTGATTATAATCATCATGCTCTTCATTTTAAAAGCAGAATTGTAGCAGTCATAATGAGACCTTAACTTTGTGTCCAATTCTGTTAAGGTTACACACAGAGAAGATAACCACACAGAACAGCTGTTTTTACACATACTTTCCAGATGCAACATCATAAAATGCTTGTGGAAGTGTTTTGTACATGTGCGCCTTACTCAAGCAAAAACAGCAAGAATGCTTCATTGTTTTTTCAGAATGATATGCAAGGTTTCCAGTAGCCCTTTACATTACTGGATCAGCTAGTACTAATGAAGACCAGTTAAAAGAAATGCTCCTATATTAACAAATAAATTCAATCACACAGATGCATAGTAGAAACTGCAAAACAGGAAATTCAAGTCTTCTAAATTAAAACAGCAAGTCAAAATAATGATAGCTTATGGTAATTTAACAGCAGCAGACATTACCACCTTTCCTATACTGGGACAGAGGAATGCTTCTCAATATAGGATAGCAAGGGGAACTGCAAATGACTATTATTTTGCCAAATGCATGTGATAAGTGAAAGTTAACAAGGTACACGTGTTATCTTCATAAGAACTGTATACCATACAGCCAACGTTTCTATTGTACTTCAAAAGAGGCACATTATGCTGCTGGGGTTTTATTTTTCTTGATTCAATGATACTGTTAATTTCTGCATTCCATGTTTTTCTTGTAAACTGGGGTGGAATCACAGCTCAGCTGAGCCCCTTCCACTGCTAAACTGAATTCTGGTTACATCTTTATGGATAAAGTAGCAAAACATTTAGAACACATGTGGAGAGGAGACTGCTATAATCTGGGACAAAAAGTTTTCCTCCAGCTTTTTCCCTGTACCCAAAGCTCTATATAATGTTTTCTTGCAGTAAAGTGAGGGAAATTACATGTCTACCAATACTAATAAAACATGCAGACAGAATGCTCAAGTGCTTGCGCTCTACATTGCTGATAGTTTTGAAGGAACCAAGTTGAGCTACAGCACTACCTGTTGTGGGTAGAGGCATTGGCAAACCATATTACAACAGATAGCAAGAAGTGCACTGTACCAGGGACAGCAGTACCAACAAACAGTGTGAAGTGCCCAAGACAGATTTCCAGCAGCACAAGGTCAAGCAGAGACGTTTCACCTTACACACAAGACAAAAGGAAAACAAGGCAGAGATACTAAAAATGGAACTATAGCTATAAAATCACTTTAGTGTACTGTATTACTGTGTTGGAAAAGAAAAGGCACACAATACAGCCCACATGGGCAGCATATGTGGATTCATGGTATATGAGAAAGGATAGCACATTGCATAAAACAGTGAAGGGAATGGGCATAGAAACTATTATTAAGAATTATGGGAGCACAGACAATAGGAAAACAAGGAGGAAATGGGCAGCTCCAACAGGAACCCAACCATGACCGCTGAGGTGCCACATGACACCTCGAAGACAGAGTAAAAAGTGCAACTGTGGTCATACACCACAACATTTAACAGAGAAATACCTCTCTGAAAAAGTGCCAGCAGTTTGCAAAAGTATTTGCTTAAGCAAAGTCAGACTCTGCCCCTGTAGTTTTACACCAGGTTCACACTCAGCATGAGCTGGTCATAAAAGTCAGCCATATGAATACCAGTGGTAATGTACTATTCGTATAAAAATGTAGTCTTCCTGACCAAAATTACTTGTTGCCTCAAACCCCTAGACATTTTTATTTTTGGTGAAGTACTACCCATAATCAGTTTACACAAACGCATACAGTTTGAAAGGTAATACACCTCCATATTTGTGAGATTATGTTGGCATACACTGGAGGAATTATGCAAAATATTAAATACATATTCTGAACACACACATACATTACCTACTATTAGGCTGTGCTCAAATCAGACACTTTACTAAGATGCAAGTGAACAGGATTCTCCCATCTACTCTACCTGTACAGTCTACAGTACGGCATTGCTACCCAAATATCCTCCCATCTCCTCTATCTGTACATAGTCTACAGTATGGCATTATTACCCACAGCTCTTGTAGGCAGTCTGCTTGTCCAAGACTTAGGTTCATCAGGCTGTATTTAATAAGCAAATGCTATTCAATGTCTATCATACCACTACCATAACAGTGTGCATATTGGCTTGGTATGTCCTGTTGGGACTTTCCTCATTCAATGAGCACTGTAGTGCATTTGTGTGGACTTGCGTCTGCAGATGGTCCGGTAACACACAAGACTTAATGGTAGCTCGAGTAATTTAGTACATCTGTGACTTTGCATCTCTCTGCATTACGTACACTTCTACCACACTGCCCTTGTCCTTAATGCATTTGTTTTGTAGAATATCCATGCATCATGCCAACTTATCTATGATCCTCTTGTATGCCTGGACTTCCCTCTGCTGCTGGTTGCCTCCTATACACAGCTATAAGCCAACTGTTCCTTCCTTCACCATTTCCCCATTTTCACTTCCCTCTCAATACAAGTCTTGGTTTCATGCTTCTGCTGTACTCAAAAGCGTGTCATTTTGTGTGTGCCTGTACTGGCTACAGAAGGTTTACACATAGTGTACTACTGAGAATAAGACCTGAAGTCCAGACACTCCTACACCCATATACTGGTGCGCCTGTTTTTAGTAGGGCATCTGTCTTTACTATTTGGCCCCTACCTGCAATATAGTCAACTTTTCTTTCTTTCTTAGTGCTAAGTAACATTTGTCAGTGCTCTAAAATCAATACAGACTACTGCCTTGGAACTTTTTCTGTAGCATTCAGAGGCCGGCCTTTTTGCTTGCTTGTCTTGGTTTAAGAAGCTGTAGAATCTTTATTCATAGTCTAATTGTGCAAATTCTGAACTGCATCAAATACATTAAAAAGTGGTTCAGCATAAAGAAAATAGCAGACCCATTTGCTGGTCAAACTCATCTCAAGCAGATCCCTGGAGAGACAATAAATAGGATGTTGGTAGTAGGGATTTATGAATAAAGGATGTGATCAGATCATGGTGCTGGGTGTAGACCACACAAAAAATACTGCCTATGTATATGGCAGTACCAAAACACAATGTGAAGTCCTGAATAATGAACCCAAGGATCACATAATAATTGGAAACTGCATGCCACAGTCACCAATAAAGATATAACAGGAAAGGTTAAATAGAAGTATATTGCTGTGAAGACCTTCAAGTAACTAGGGGGTCCTAATAACAAACAGCAAGAACACACAAGATAAAAGACAATCCAGAGAAAAAAATGTGAGCTTTTAGACTAGTATGAAAAGTTATTTAAACAAAGGGATGTGAATAAGCAATATATATATAACATTATAACATGGGACAATTGGTATTGTCCACCTGTTTGACTAAAGTAAAGCCATAAAATGATTATGACTTCTGAAACACAGTTATTGGGAGGTTCCTTACTCACAAATATTATTGCCTGATGAATAAAAATCATGTTCTCTAACCTTTCTTTATTTTTTTCAAACATACTTTTACTTCCAGCTGTTAAATCACAGACCCTTAGAGGAAGCTTACATTGCAACGTTTAACTCAGTATGTCAAACCATTTTAAACGCTCTTCAGTAATCACAAGCACAGCGACTGATAAATCGTATGGGCATAAACATTACAACAAATAGTTTGTATTGATGCTAAACACTTAATTACATGAAGTTGAGTTTTAAAAACTTCCAGGTGAATGCATACAGAAGTGTTAGGCACTGTACTCACATAATTACCCGGTCAGCACAACATACAAAAGCAGATTATTCAAACAGAAAAAATGTTAAGTAGTAGGGGACGTGGATACACAAAAAAAAAAAAAAAAAAGTTGCCTGAAGAAATGCAGCTAGTAATGGAGAGAAATCTATAACAGCTATTACATAAGGCACAAAACGAAAGTGAACTTGGAGCAGCATCAGGAAAACATTTAATGAATGCTTGTAAAATAAAAACAAATCCTGTAAATGATGGGGGTTATTGTCTTAAGACAGGACAGGTGGACAAGGAGATGCCTGGAGAGAGTTTAGTATTTCTGCTTTCACTATCCATGTTGTTGTTTGTTCAGAGTAGTAAATAAAAGCACCCTCTTATTCAGGAAAGAGGCTGGCAAACTCTGGAACACAACAAATCGATGCTCTTTAATCCTATTAATCTTCAAGATTTCTGAAGTATCTAACCAAAAAGTATAGTCTAGTGTGCAGTGAAGATTCCCAAAGCAACAAGCAGCCATGAAGAGAGAAAATAAATGAATGGGACACCCTGCAGCACTAGTGACAGAATGCAATACACACAAGCAATCTGCTTAAAGTAATATTTATCAAAACTAAAAACCCCAATATCTTAAGCAATGCAAGAAAATTTCAAATGCAACATCTACTGTCCACATCACCGTTTCCATGCCCTACTGTTACTTCTTCAGCTGCTTAAGTTTTCTATTACATGCATGCCTAACATCTACGGTTTTAAGTTGTTGACATCCCTAACAACTGCTTTAGCCTTGTAACTCCCTCTGCTTTGGGGGCTACCAATAACCAAACAGCCATGCGGAGAGTCAAGAGAAATGTCAACTGCAAAGCAGCCAGCATTATTTTAGTCATATTATTTATATTCTGTTAATTATGTTACCCTTACTAGTCAAAGCCATACCTTTCAATTGTACCCCATCAAGAGGAAGGTTCTTTGTTTTGGATCTTAATCTATGTTCCACACTGAAGGGGTTTCACGCATGTTCATTAAGAATTTTTTTTTAATAATTATCCATGACAGACATACTGATCCATCAAACTAATGCTTTTTAAGTATGAAAAAAACACAGTTAACTACCTTGAAAACACACACATGGTTAAGGTTATTAGTAAGTCTTCCACATTACAAAAGGAAGTGTCCAACATTTTAGACAAAAAGTTAGAGAACTACGGATAGAACCCATGTTCAGAGTGAACATGGAAAAGCATCAGTAAAATCATACAATTCAGAGTATCACAGTTTATAATATCCTGATATATGACAAAATTATGGACACAAATTAGTATCACTCAGGAATGTAGTTATGTTTGATAACCAAATAGTTGGGCTGGTGTAAAGACCCTAGTCAGCCAGAAACTGGACCAGAAGGCTCAAAAGATGTACACAATGCATAATCCGCAACAATGTATGTATGCCACAATTTGACATTCGTTAACCAATTTAGTCCAACTGGGCTAGTAGCCCATTTTCAGTAGAGACCCGACAAGAAAAGCTCCAATAGAAACATTTACATTGCAAATGTTACTAGCAAGTACAAAGTTTCAATATAAACAAAATTATAGTAGTAGTTTCATGCCCAAACAGAAATATTATACATATTATACACAACTTAGAGAATACAATGACTAAATAAATTTAAGGAATACAAAATACGTATTAGTACAGTATTGCGATAAGTAATTTTTTTTTTTTTTTTTACCAGACATGTACCATCATGTATATGTGATAGAGCAATAAAACTTAGGGGTCTAATAGAAAAGGCTAGCATTTAGGGAGGGAAAAAAATAAATAAAAATATGGAGGATGAGTAGATGGAGTCAGTAGACAGGGGGAGAAGGAGTATAGCAATGTGGTGGATTAGGTAGGGGCATGAGAGGGACAAGTCTATGTGTTAAGAAGGTAGAGTTTTAGTTCCTTTTTGAAGCATTTTTGGGTGGGGAATCGATCTGATGTGGGAGGGAAATTTGTTCCAAGCTTGGGCTATGGTGGATTTGTAGAGTGGTTTGCCAGCAGTTTTACTGGGGTGACAGATGTTCAGGAGTAATTGGTTGGAGGTGTGTAAATACATGTAGGAGTATAATAGGACACCACATAGGAGAGGGCAGGGCAGGTGGATGGTTTGTATACTATACCATGTAAGATTTGCAACTGATATAGAAGTTGTTGTTGAGGGAATTAACCATTGGAGTGTTGAGTGAATGGCAGTGGTGAGAGTTGTGATGAGAGTTGCTGGCAAATCTAGATACTTTGTGGTAGGTTGGCTGGAGTTTGCACAAGGTTGTAGTTTGCAGGTTGGTAAGGATTGGGGCAGTGTAGAGGAGGGTGGGGAGGACTAGAGCCTGCGGCAGGGAGAGTCTAGCATTGGGAATTAGGAATTTCATATTTTGGTATAGGAGACCTAGTTTTTGGTGGGTTTTTTCATGCTTTGTAAGACATGTAAATTAAATTTGAGCTCATAATCTATGATGGTACCAAGGAGCTTGGTGTGTGGTTCAGGTTCAATGATGGTGTTGCTGGAGGATGTGATGAGAAAGGTGGACCTGTGTTGGGAGAGAGAGAATGAGGGAGGAGTAGGAGTTTAGTTTTTTTAGGGTTTAGGATAAGTTGATCATCATTTTTCAGTGGATAGAAAGGCTCCTTGAGTTTGTGTGTGGAGATCACAGATATTATTGAAAGTGGAGAGGAGAGTTGAATCGTTAGCATATTGTACAAGAGAAGACAGTTTGCCAGATGTGTGAAAATCATTAGTGAAGATGTTAAACAGAAGGGGACAAGACGGAGCCTTGGGGTACGCCAGATGTAATGGTAAATGAGGAGGAGCAGGAAGAGAGCCAATGGACAAATTGTTGCCTGTCTGATAGATAACTGATGAACCATTGAAGTGAAGGAGGCGAGAGGTTGAGGTCAGGAAGTTTAGATAGAAGAATGGGATGGAAGATGGTGTCAAAGGCTTTGGACAGGTTGAGGAAGAGGCGGGATATGAGTTGGTTGTTATCTCTGGCCTCTGCTATCTTGTGGGTAAAACATAAGAGGGCAGTAGTGGTAGTGGTGCTGTGGTATGGCCGAAAGCCATGTTGAGTGGAAGTGAGAAGGTTTTCCTGTAGGAGAAAGTTTAGTAGTGGAGTATGGATGCATTTTTCAAGTATTTTAGATAGTGGGGAAAGGATGACTATGGGTCTGTAGTTGTACGGGTCAGCATAATTTCTTCCTTTATGCCGAGGAACAGTGAAGAATGATTTCCAAATGTCAGGGACTGTAGCTTCTTGGATAGATTTATTGATTAGTAGGGATACGAGGAAGGCTATGGATTCAGCAGCTAGTTTGAGGAACTGGGTGGGAGGTTAACAGAGGAGGGAGAGCAGGGTTCGAGTTTGAGCAGTAGTGATTTGATGTAAGCAGTGGAAACAGGTTGGAAGGAAGAGAGGTTTTTGTTGATGGGATTGGCAGGGGAATGAGGCGAGTTAGCATTGTGACTAGTGTGCGTGAGTTTTTGAACAGTGTCAATAAAGCAATTGTTGAGAAGGGTAGCATTTTCAAGTGGAGTGTTATTAGGGAAAGGGGAGGGGGTGGCAGGGTAACCAGGCTGGAGAATTTTTTTTAAGGGTAGACCAGAACTTGTGTGGATTGGATTTACAGTTAAGTTCGGGTGAGCTGTAGTAGGATTTTTTGTCTTTGTTGTAGTAGGATTTTTTGTCTTTGTTGATTTGTTTTTTTTTTTTTTTTTTTTTTTTTTTTTAACAAGGTTCCGGAGTTCCCTGTAAGTTTGGAAAAGGGGAGGTGCCTTAGATTTTGCCCATGCCTTCCAAGCACCGTCTCTTCTATGCATATGTGATCCGGTCTGTTTCGACAGCCAGGGGGCATAATTAGCTTTAATTCTAATTTTTCTGGATGGGGCGAGGGGTTGAGAGTTTCCAAGAAGATGTGGTTAAATTTTAAGACTGCATCATTGAGAGGGAGTTGCTTAAGGAAAGCCCAACTGATTCTGGATAGTATGGAGTTAAATAAGTTGGCATTAAAGTTAGAGAGCTTATGACAGTCTCTGTTGGAAGTGTGATTTAGGTATTTTGAGTATTGTGTCTTTGGATGGAGGTGAGAAGATGATCACTTAAGGTATCAGGTAGGGTACAGGGATTGTGGTGGAGATTAGAGGAGTTGGTGAGGATCCAGTCAATAGTTGAACTGGAAGAAGAGGTTTTGTGCATGCAGGTGTGGGATGCTATTAGTTGGTGGAATCCATGTAGGTTAATACACATTTGTGGGGAGTCAATTGGTAGTTTAGCCCAGTCAATTTTGACATCTCCAAGTATGACGGTTTCATAGGGTAAGTTTTGGGAAAACCAGGAGAGGATGTTTTCAAGGACTGAGATATTACTGCCTGGGGTTATATATATATATATATATATATATATATATATATATATATATATATATATATATATATATATATATGGAGGTAATGGTAAATTTTTTGAGAGTTTAGATGGCAATTACACCACCCCCTTTTTTGTGGGCTCTGTCAGAGCAGTAAATATTGTAGCCAGGTGGGAGTATTTCAGCATTTGTGATATGGGGTTTTAGCAAAGTTTTACACAAGGTTAACTAAGCCCACATGTGAAACAAACAGGGAGTTCATATCATAAAGGTGGAGTTTCTTATTTACTGCACATCTTGTATACATTTTCCTCAGTTTTATGCCTTTCTTGCAGCACTGACGGGCTAAATATTGCAGACATGGATGGATGTAAACCTGCTACAACACATCCTCCCATTGGAACCGCATTGCTTATTCTCATTGGGTCACACTAGTCCCAGATGTCCCCAACCATCTACCTCAACAGTAGCCATGAAATAGAAATAGTAAGCTGCCTTCTCTCCAATGCAGGGGGTGAAAATTTGTCACAAAACCTACCGACCGGAAATGGCCACAATCTGTCCAATCATGCCACAGCCCTGGACACCAGCACAACAGTGGGTAAACAATGTAAGCTTCAGCCTTCTTGTCAACAACTCTGCCTAGATTTTATGTTGAAAGGGAGTATAAGGACAATAGTAAATCAATGGCAACTGAAGTTAAAACCAATATCTGAAGGTTGCTCCCACAAAATCACAAGGCTGTCTTAACAGTTTATTCTGTCAAGAAAACATTAGCTCAATAGAGAAAAAGATCCACAAAAAGCAATACCTAAGCTCCACTCTCTTAAATATTCAAATTTCACGAGATCAAGATGTGAAGAGAGCAAGAAAAGGTCCTATAAACTTGCAAAATGTGGCCCACATACAACCAATATAAATGCTCAAAAAGGTTTGGACTATGGCAGAAAACCAAACATTATTTCACTCAGAGCTATACATCCAAAGGACAGTTCTCAACCAATTTTACTTTGCCTGGGTGCTAAAATTACAATGCCTGCCCATTATTAGTCACTGCAGAAATTATGTACGCCACAGCTGCAATACTACAGAAGTACCAAGGAAAGCTCAAAATGAATGCAGTGCAGTATATCGTGGTTTGACATGTCATGCTCCTCCATAACGCCCATCAGTTACATTTTGTGCAGCAGGGGGGGGTGTGCGTGTAATAAGATTAAGTATATAAAAGTACGTGGAAACAATTACCAGTATCCCACTATGTCAAGAATGTATACATTTCAGTGCAGTCCATGGTATAGAACTGTTACAGCACTAAAAATGAGTATGACATCAGAATCCAAATACACAGTACAAATCTGCCTAAAAGACCTTTGCTGATTTAGAACGCCAAAGACGATACAGCACAATAAAACAAGAACAAGGTTTCTACTATACTTTACTGAAGAAAGTCTCACATCACAGTCTGAAGGGCTATTTACTACTGTGGCCAGATGCAAACCACAATATTATGGCTAATAATGGGGTGGTAGGTCACCTCTGGGTGAGTGACCTTCCTCTTCTTCACCCTGTGTGATGAACTGTACTACTATTACTTTCATGTTACTTTGCAAGGAAGGATCCAACAATACAGATGGGTGCTCCCTCAAAACCTGCCCACTTTCTGCAGAATCACCACTCACCGGTATCTGCATACTAGGAAGTATCAGTGTGTTCTGCAAGGCATATAGCATGCTGCTGGACCATAAAGGTGCTGTTCTGCAAGGCGTACGGCATCTTGATGGCCCAACAGTAGGTAAATCACCTACATGATGGCTGCCATTCTCTACCTTATCAGTGGTGCAGAGATGCATTAGGTGCAACTCATCACTTCAATGCAGACAGTCAATGGACTAACTATATCACTAGCAGCATTACATTACTACTCATTACCATCTTTAAGCTATTTGCTATTTTTTAGCCAATATATATGTTGTTCAAATCAATGCAAAAGCAAAACCAGACATTAAATCTTAGTCCTGCAAAGTAGTTCTTGCACAATAGTTTGAATTGTATTTTTAGCTTGTCTGTGCTACAGCTTTTTTATGGCATTAAGAATTTAGGTTAAGGGAATACATCAAATCAGTCCCATAACAAAATGCGATTACTTTATTGCAGTTACTGGGTATGATTGTGACAAATGGCCCATTTAGCCTAACAAAAACAAATATTCACTTCTGCAGAGTAGAAAGGTCTTTTAGGCTAAACACATGTAAACAGCAAAAGAGCTGGAAGAATGGAAAAAAGGTGTGACGAAAGCCAAAACATTCCAGGTAAGGTGAGCATATATTAAAACATGTAATTTATAAATGACGTACAATTAATTTGCACATCTAGGACACTGTCTGCTTTCGTTAAGCATGCCACACTTGAGGTTTTATTAGTCAGACCAAAATTTCACAATTGATTTGCTATGTTTCTTCTTTTTTAATTTCTCCAAGTCTTTTGGGTTTCTAATACCATGATGGGAATGGACCCCATTCCCAAGTCAAAGTAGGCTTAAAGTTCATGAAATTACTATTGTTTCAATTTTTGATTTCAGCCAGGAGTGCTCTTTGCAGCACCCACGATGTGCCCAGTAAGGACTCCTCCTGCAACTCGTACAGGATTACATGGATTGGTAACATCTAAATACGATTATAGATGTTTTTTTATAAGACCCGTTGCTCCTACTACTATTGGAACTATCTGGGTATCTTTCTTCCACATTGCTCTTGTTTCTACCTGTGAATCCCGATATTTTATGACCATCTCTCCGTACGCAACACACTGTAGTCACTGGGTGTGGCGATTTCAATAAATGCTACTTTTGTCTTCTTTCCTTGCACCACTATATCTGGTTTTCTAGCAACTATCTTTTGAATTGTTGGTAATGGGTGATCACATGTGATATAAACCCTCATTTTTCTATAATGCTTTGTGGCTCTGTTTCCAGTGTTTTTCAGCCACTTCAGTACCATAATGTTTGCACAATCCCCAGTGCAACAGTCTTGCCATATTATTATTCCTTTCAGTATACAGTCCTTCTGCTGTTAGTATAATCACAACCAGCAATGAGGTGTGTGACCATTTCCAATGTGGTTTTACAAAACCTACATTTGTCAGTTTCTTCCACATGTTCAATGGGCTTTGTAAACCAACAAGTATGCAGCCCACTATCTTGGGCCACCAATATTAACCTTTCATCTCTTGGTTTGAATGTGCCTCTCCTTAACCATTCCTGCATTCATTCCTGATAAACATGAGGTTCTTCCAGAAGTTTTCTATACTTGCAACTATATTTATGCATTTTCCACATTTCTTCCCTTCTCATCTGGTCCTTCATCTTATATGCTTTTGTTTTTTGGCACATTCAGCTGCTGGCTGATTTTTATCTACTTCTGGTTTGATTTCCATTCCTGCTTGACGTCGATATGCTTCTGTTAGATTAAGCAGAGTGAGGTCAGCAGACTTGTGTGGAGTCCCACAATTGCAGATATATACATGTAATCAATCTCAAGGAGGCCCATCCCTCCTTCAGAATGGGGAATGGTATACAATGACTTTTTATAAATCATTTGGTGAGCCTGAAGCATCCTTCTAGTTTTCCAATCTAATCTATAAAACACATTTTGGGGACAATCATTCCAAAATGATAAGTTAGGACAGGAAGAGCAAATTGGTTTATAGCTTGTATTTTGTCCCTAGAGGTCAAAACTTTTCAGGATTTTAAGTTTTTTAAAGTATTCTTTACATTTCATTCACATTCGTTTGTGTTTTATCATTGATCCTTCATCAATTCAAAAATATATATACACTCCCTCTTGCTCAAGTTCTTTTATATCACATTCTTGTCCCAAACTGATGATTTCCTGGTGCTGCAGTTTTCTTGCTTTAAAGGTTGCTTTTGCACATTTATAAAGACCAAACCACATTCTTACATCATCTGAAAAAGTTTTGAAAACCTGCAGCTGTGCTTTCAGTTCCACATCTGATAAGCTATACAGTTTTTAAAAATCGACAAAAAGAAGGTGAGAGGTCTTTACACTTTGTTGTTTTCTAGGAGCCAAATTATAGCCATGGCCTAACCTGTTGAGTAAACAGCTTAATGGACCAAGGGCAGGCAGAATAGCAATGGTGACAGAGAATCAACCCGGAACACCCCACTTTGAATTTTTATCCCTGGAATAATAATTTGTCCTTTATCATGGCTTAATTGCAAACTGGTCTGCCACTGTTTCATGGTCACTGTAATGTAGTTGATCAGTGTAGGATGTACTTTATACATTTTTAAGCACTCTTTTATCCATGAATGTGGGATAGTATCAAATGCTTTTTTTGTAGTCAATAAATGCCATACTTGGATCCTCCCAACTATGACTAACAAATGAGTCTTTGTTCCACATGACTTTTATTGCCCTTTTGTTCTACTGCCATAATTGAGTTTTCTTCTAAATGACTATAAACTCTGTTGGCATCAATTCCCCATGTATAGTTTTATACGTCATCAGAATGCAAGTTATCGGCCTATAATTTTTAGGGTAGATTGCAGGTTCACTCTTAAGTAGGAGCATTGTTTTTCCTGTTAGCCAGGTTGGTGTCTGTTCGGGGTGTGCATATAAAATGGTTCTTACTCATGGCTAAATCTTCATGAAAAGATGTTAATATTTTTAACCAAAAGTTAGGCACTGCATCTGGGCCTGGGGTTTTCCAATTAGAGGCTTTTCTTAACTTTGTTCACTCTCTCTGGATGTTACTTCATCCCAGTTCATATCCTGTACCTTTAAACTTCTTGTTCTTTCTTTTACTTCTGTCCATTTAGCATCTTTGTTATGTTCCACAGGATCTTCGTGGATACTTCTCCAAAATGCATTTATTTCTTTTTTTGATGGTCTTTCACTTCCTTTTACCTTGTTTCCCAGTTCTCTGTAAAACCTTTCTTTGTACCTTTCCTTTATATTTATCTTCGTATCTTAAGTTTTTCTGCCTGTGCTGAAATTTTTAGTTTATTTGCAATAGTGAATGATAGATCCTGGTCTGTTCAAATACTGTGCATTGCTTTTAATCACATCTTTCTTAGTATTTCTGTTGATCTATTCCCTCTTCTATAGTCTAACAGTGACACTTCTTGTCTTAATTGCTTTATAGTTTTCTCTATTCAATACTTCCATGATGGTATTCGATTTCTCCCCATCCTTTCCCTCACTACCCTGTGTTCTTCTGGTAAATTTCATCAGTTATTAATTTAGCTGCACAGTAATATATCCCATTTACTTGTTTTATTAGACTTCTGACTTTTTGGGTTTTATTGACCTTCTGCAGTCTATTTCTTTCATTGATCTTAACACATCTAGGTCTATTAAATCAAGCTACTCTTCTCTTAGCTCATTCTCTTCCAAATGCACATCCGTTGTTTTCCATTTCCTGCGAGCATTCTACAGAAAGTTCTATTGCATCTTCCTGTGGCAAATTCTCTTCGATTTCATCCTGTGCCATCCGTTGCGCTGTCATACAGACTCACTGGTCTATTACTCCTCAACAGTGACTGCATCAGAGTTTCCACAGTCTTGTTTGTTCCCTTGCTGCCTAGCTTCAAATGAACATTTCTACTGGTTTGCTGTGGAAGGCTCCAAAATATCTTCATATGGCACCTGACCAATTACTGCCTGTTCCTCTGGTTTCCCCTCAATTTGGATATTGATTGCTCTAGCCTGTTGTGGTTCTTCCTGAATTAAACTTTCTACACTGAATCATTCACTTTGCAGGTACTCCATAATCTCAATTATTATTTCTTTAAACTTCTCTATTGCTAATCTCCTTTTCTACTTTCCTTTGTCTTCTTGTTTTTTGCAATGTAAAGTTTCCCATGTCCAGATTCTGTTTCCTGTATTTCTCTTCAAATATCTTTGGAGCTGCTCTTTTTGTATTGGTTAGTTTTGCTTTCTCCTTTGCACAAATATTACACCATATTAAATCTCTTTTCCCATGTCCATATTTCTGCTTCAGATGTCTCCTGATCGTCTTGCTTCTCCTAACTTTGGGGACTCACTCCATCATGCTGTGATGCAACCTGCGTTAGACCTTCTAAATCCTTCACTTCGCATGCACTCAACTACTATTTTTTTTTTACTTTACTAATCTCCTTTTCTACATTCCACCTTTGTGATATATATATTTTTTTATTGTGAAATTTTCCATATCCGGATGCCTTTGCCTGTATTTCTCTTCGAAAATCTATGGGACTGCCTTCTTTAAATTGATTAATTTGGCTTTTTCTTTTGCATAAATACTGCACCATATCAAATCTCTCTTTCCCCATGTTCATATTTCTTTTTTATACTTTTCAAATATCTCAAGTTTTGTTGTTTATATTTTCACACTTCCTCAGATGCTTCTTTTTCCAAACATGTCAAAGTTTCTTGATCTATATACCATTTTTCACAAATATGTTGTATTAACACAAATTTTCATTTGAAGTTTCTTTTTGTATATCTTTTGTCTGAACATTCTGGGTATTATGCATAATAGTAAATACACAATTTCTTTCTTATCCTCAATAATCCACTTTATTGACTTTTTGGCTCTTCTTTGGCCTATCAGTTTATTTTTTTATTTTTGTGGACTACTACTTCCTTCAACAGGGGCGCCACCCTCCCCTGGGCTTGGCCTGGCCCCATTGTAGGAATGTTTCCGTATTTTGAGGATTCTACGCTGTCATCTTTTCCAGTCCTGGCACCAGTGTGCCTACCAGGATTGGGCACTTTTTTATCCTGGGTCTTGTACACCCAGCTATCTTTTTTCATTTTTAACCTACTTCTGTCCAGGATATATCCTATACAAATGCAGTCTATATAGCAGTGTCATCTTGGTGAGATTTTGTGAAAAAACAGGGTCCACCTTGCGAAGATACTCAAAGACTTGAGGATGAATTCAGTTTCAGCAATACTCTCCTTTACTTGCTGACTTATCTCTCCATTTAGACCCCTGTAGGATTAAATTAATTATGCTATAAAGTATCCTGGTATGTAGATATTCATGGACTTCTGCAATAGGAAAGGCATTTACAAATATCAACAGGCACAAACACTCATTCAAGGACACCTGTTGTAAAAACATCTAAAGTGTAAATTACTATAAAAAATATGTTTGAGAGTTTACATGTGCATACAAAGTCAACAAACTGTAAGATAAGGGAAATGCTTTGGTCCAAAGGGATAAGTATGAACAGAAATAACTGCTCAAAATAAAAGCAAAAAGGATAAATCAATGCCTGCTGTTGGTGGAGACAGCTTGGTTTTACTTTTCTGACATTATCAGTTCTTCCTCAGTAGTAGAGGTGAACAAGGGAGGAGCAAGATGAGATGGGAATAAATATGCTTTGATGGGTTTCCATAAAAATGAGTGACAGACAGTGAAAGACTATTTACATACACATTATATATATATATATATATATATATATATATATATATATATATATATATATATATATATATATATATATATATATATATATATATATATATATATATATATATTATACATATACACACATATATACATACACACACAGATTCACTTTATAATCTCAAAATACTGAAATATCGAATTTCAGTATCTCAAGACTATAAAGCCAAAAAACCAAAATACCAAAACCCCAAAACCACGAAATTCAAAAGAGTGACTTTTAAACATACCTTACACCACATAAAACACATACACCTTCCTCCTCACACTACAAACAACAAACAAAACACACATACAAAGACCTACCCTACATATAAACAGGGGAGCAAGCCCCCCTGCACCCCCGCTACTTATATCTACCAACTCAAAGGTCGCATTAAAAATGACAGACACAAAACCCACTAATACACAATCTACATTCCCCTCACACAAACACATCACATACATACAACCACCATTTTCAACACTTACATACCCTAACCTACATCTACAACTTCCCAACACATCAACATACAATAAAATCCTTACCCAAAACCCTTAACATATAAATACTTACCTAAATCTCCAGCTATCCAGTAACACAGCACACCACCATAACTTTTAGTTACGTACTTACCATAACTTTAGATGTTTGGGATCCATCTCGCCTACATTCTGTACTGATGGGTTCGGAGCCGATCCTCGGCTCCGACTCGGCACGCTATACTATAGAGCAAAGTCTCTTATTGGCTGAGCTATTCTACATCCCAGGATGCACCACCACAGCTTCCCCAGATCTTGTTTGTCCGCACACACACATAGACTGTTGATATAATATTGCCAGGTGTTTCAAGATGAAACGGCTAAACTTGAACCGTCCGGTCTCTTCTGATCTCCAAGGCAGGGGGAAGGAGGGTGGGTTATTAGGAATGTAGGCGAGATGGATCCCAAACATCTAAAGTTATAAGTACATAACTAAAAGATGTTATGTGATCCTATCTCGCCTACATTCTGTACTGATGGGACAGCGTCCCTAGCACCTGATTCCTGGGTGGCTCACTGGAAAACACTCCTGAGAACTGTGGAACCAAAGGAAGCTCGCCCCCGAGATGCCACGTCCAATTTGTAATGAGAAATAAATGTGTGAGGAGAGGACCAGGTAGCCGCAGCACAAATGTCACTAATGGCAAGCTTAGAATGAAAGGCTGTCGAAGTAGCCATAGCCCTTGTAGAATGAGCTTTCACTGAGGTTGTAAGCTCTTTATTAGAAAGGAAGTATGGCTGATACAGTCCCTGATCCACTTGGCAATAGTGACCTTCATGACGGCTTTGCCCAATTTATTGTCTGAAAAGGACACAAACAACTGATCTGTTTTCCGTGTTTGGTGCGTCCTATCTAAATAGAAACGCAATTGCCTGTGAACATCCAATGAGTGGAAGATGTATTCCGCTCTGTCTGAGTAGTTTGGGAAGAAAACTGGAAGTTCCAATGACTGTTGAAGACAAAAACTAGAACAAACCTTGGGAACAAAAGATGGATTAGGCCTGAGGGATACTCTATCCTTGTGAAAAAACAGGTACGGTGGTTTGACACATAGGGCTTGAAGTTCCGAAACTCTTCTGGCTGATGTAATTGCCACCAAAAAGGCAGTCTTCCAAGAAAGAAATTTCAAGTCACAAGTTGCTGCCGGTTCGAAGGGGGAAGAGGTCAAAGCACCTAATACGAAATTAAGATCCCACGGTGGAGCGGGATGAGAAATCGGAGGTCGTAGCAGCCCAGCACCTTTCATGAAGGCTTTACACAACTTATTGCTCAAAGGTGGGTCTATACTTTCATGAAAATTAGAAATAGCTGCCAATTGATCCTTGATGGTAGAAACCGAAGAACCTTGATTGAATAAAGAAGCTAAAAACTTCAAAACTTCTCACACCGGGGCAGTAATGGGATCTAATCCCCGGAGTTGGGCCC
This sequence comes from Protopterus annectens, assembly GCF_019279795.1. Lineage (NCBI taxonomy): Eukaryota > Metazoa > Chordata > Ceratodontiformes > Protopteridae > Protopterus > Protopterus annectens. The sequence goes on from NC_056741.1 coordinate 1,494,948,679, forward strand.
AAATAGCGAATCTCTTCCATTTGCTGTTATACATTTTTTTAGTCGAATTCTTGTGGGCCGAGGACAAGATATGTATGACTTCCGAGTCCAAAACATGGTTCCTGACTATGGTCGGAAGAGGAGGAGCCAAGCTGTTAACCTCAACGAGTGAAGGGACTGATGAAGTTGTCCCGACTGGTGGATCAAGAGGTCTGGAACCTGGTCCAGGAACCATGGACAGTCCAGTGCATATTTCCAAAGAAAGGGCAACCAGACTTGACGAGGCCAGTATGGGGCAACTAAAATCATCTTGCTCTGCAAGTGAATCGCCTTCTGGATCACCCTGGGAAGAAGGGGAACCGGTGGAAAGGCATACAAGTAGGCCGGTGGGACAAGCTTGGACTAGGGCGTCCTTGGGAAACTCCCCCGGAACTGAGGTGAGAGAGAAGAACTGTTGGCATTTCGTATTGACAGGAGTTGCAAAGAGGTCGCAACAAGGAGTTCCCCATCTTCTGAAAATCTGAGTTGCCACTCTGTCGTTCAGAGACCACTCATGAGGGGAGAGAATAGTTCTGCTCAGTCTGTCGGCCATCACATTGGATCTCCCCGGAATGTGTGTTGCTACCAGAAAACATTTGGTTGCAACCGCCCAATCCCATACTTTCATGGCTTCTCTGCAAAGGGGGTAGGACCTGGTCCCTCCCTGCTTGTTCAGGTACCAGACTACTGACATTGTTGTCGGACTGAATGGCAATCGTGCCCTGGGGGAGGTAACTGTGTAGTGCTTGTAGCGACAGAAGCACCGCCCTCATTTCCAGTATGTTGATGTGGAGGAAACTCTCGGAGTGCCACTTGCCTTGGACTGACCTGCCCAGGTAATGCCACCCCCACCCCGTCTGGGAGGCATCCGTAGTCAATGTGGCCACTGGCGGTGGTGGAACAAAGGGTCGCCCCTGATCCAGGTTGGAGGAAAGAAGCCACCAACGGAGGTCCTGTTTGCACGTCACCGTGATCAGAATGAGGTGACTGAGAGGGAGGTCCTGATAAGACCACTGGACTGACAGGAGCCACTGGAGAATCCTCATATGCAATCTTGCCAGAGGAACTAGGAGAACGGTGGCCGACATGGAACCTAACAGTTGTAGGATCATCCTGGCTGGGGCTCGGCGTTTGAGGAGCAATGCTCGAACTTGAGACTGTAATATTTCTATCCTCTCTGTGGGAAGATAGACCCGCATTTGCTTTGAATCTATCTCTACTCTGATAAACCGTATGCGCTGAGATGGCAGCAACACAGACTTTGCCCAATTGAAGGTGATTCCTAGGGAGTTGCCTAGAGATATAGTGGCTGCTAGGTTCTGTAAGAGTAGACGCCTGGAGGTGGCAGTTAGGAGCCAGTCGTCTAGGTATGGAAACACCTGGAATCCTAGACTTCTCAGGTGAGCAGTCACCACCGCCAAACATTTGGTGAACACCCTGGGGGCTGTGGTGAGACCAAAGGGCAGTGCACAGAACTGGAAATGACTGTCTCCCAGGCTGAAGCGCAAGTGTCTCCTGGACGCCTGATCTAACAGGATGTGATAATAGGCGTCCTTGAGATCTATGGAGCACATCCAAACACCTTCCTCCAGCAGCGGGAGAATGGATTGTAAGGTGACTATCCGGAACTTGGACTTCTTGACAGAACGGTTGAGTTTGCTGAGATCCAAAATGGGCCTCACGTCCCCGGTCTTTTTTGGCACCAAAAAAAATCTTGAGTAAGTCCCTAATCCGGTCAGGTCTTCGGGGACCGGTTGGTTGACTCCTTTTTGAAGCAGCTTTGAGATTTCGATGGCTGCGAGATCCCGTTGACTGGGTGGTGGGTCCGGGATTTTCCGGGATGGTGGGGGAGGGGCTGAAAAAAGGGGATGGTGTAACCTCCGGCAATGATTCGGAGCACCCATCAGTCCTGAGTGATATTCTCCCAGGCCTTTAGGTGCCTCGAAAAAAGACCCCTGACTGGCTCCGGAGTGGGGCAATCCTTCAGGGATGCTGGAAGGTTGAGGAGCCACGAAAGGACTCGCGGTCTCTAGTGTTGCGGGGGCCTCTGCCGCCTCTGGGACAGCGTCTTCCTGAAAAATTTCCCCCTCCTCTGCCTCTAGAAGGGGAATCATCCTGCTGTGAGGGGTAAGTCTTTTGATATTTACGGAACCACATTTTCCCCCCTCTTCTAGCCTTGGGATAAGGCCGGAAGGGAGTGGAAAAGCGTGCCCCTACGGCAGTCAAAGTCTTACCCTCTTGTTCACAGTGGGTCAAGGTGTCATTTACCTTGGGTCCAAACAAAGAGGACCCATCAAAGGGAGTATCGGCAAACGAAGACTTGAAGGCCTCCACAAAGTGACACAGGCGGAGCCAGGCTTGTCTCCTTAGAGCAACACCTGTTCCCGCCGCTCTACTCGCCCCCTCAGCTGCATACGAAATGAGCCTCATGGACGAGTTCGATAATGATGATAAGGTAGCCAGCTGAGAGCTAACCGTCTGGGCCAACTGCTCAGGTAGGTTACCAGAGAGGGTATCTGAAAGTTCCTTGACCAGATCCCTCTGAAGTCTGGTGAAGTGTGTCAGATAATTCAGAGACCTCAAAGTAAAGGCCGCTGAAGTAAGGGTGCACTTCCCGTACCGATCCATGCTCCTAGACTCTTTATTAGGAGGATGGATGGACGTAGACGCCTCTGCCACATCTTGTTGGGTAGCAGATGCCACCACCAGGGCATCTACAGCCACACCTTTAGAGAGGAATTCCTTTTCGGGGGGGCTGAAAGAAATTTATTGGGGCGAGCTGGTACCGGTTCCACAGAATCCAGGTGCTCCCACGCCCTTCGAGAGATCAAATCTAGAAGCTCATCGAAGGGCGGAGACACCCAGGAGGTGGAGGGCTGAGCCCCGAAGGCCTTGAGGAATACAGACTCCTCAGCAGAAGGGGGTTTGGACTGCCAGTCGCCTCGTTGCTTCAGGATTTCTAAGATGTCCGCAAAGGAGACATCATCCGAGGATGACTTGGGGGACCCCTCCGCATCATCGAGGTCAGTGTCAGAGGTGAGAGACTCGTCCGGGGAGTCGATGTGCTTCCTCTTGCACTGTCTCTTCCTGGGAGGTTCCTCCGAAGAAGCCTCGGAAGGACCTTCAGGAAGGGGGGAACTCCCAATGGGGGTGACCTCCGGCCCCAGGGCTCCGCTGTCTTGAGACAGGGGGACAACAAAGGAACCAGTCTCTGTGCCAAGGGAAGGTGCCGGAGAGACGGTGGAGGTGGCCAAAGAAGATCTGGCCAAAGCACTCCTCATGGCCCTGAAGGCCGGACCCCCTGAATCCTGGGAAGGTCCGACCCCCGAGGCCACAACAGTAGACGGCACTCCCGCAGCCGACGCACCAAGAGGGAGGGTCGGAACCGAAAACATCGGTCCCGAAGCGTCACCCCCGGGTCCGACCGAGGAGGTCCGTGTACCGAACTCCGACCCAAAGGGCGGGGTTGGAGTAAGGGTCGGAGCTGACCCGAAAACCTCTATGGGCTCCACCAGCACAGACTCCAACGGTGCCGAGGCTGTTGGAGGAGGAACCAAGACAACAGGGTGGACAATCGGCTCCGGAGCCGACTGGGCTGGAGCCGAAACTAACTTTTGGAAGACTGGAGACTGAAACAGCCTTTGAAGTACCCTGTCTATGTCCGAATCCGACATTCTCGAAGACCGAGAAGAGATCGAATGGGTTCGAGTCGACTTCTCCACCGGTTCCGAAGGACTGGGGGACCGGCTCCGAATCATCTCGATAAATATCGGTGCCGAGGGAGACTCCACAACCATAGCAATTTCCCTCAGAGCCGAAGTGGACTTCGGCGCCGAAGGGGAAGAGTCTGAGCGGGCAACTCTCACCGGCTCCGAAGGCAGTGGAGCCGATGAAGGTGCCCCGCCTCTCGAAGCTCTAGCCGTCGGCTCCGAAGCCAGAGGAGTCAAGGCTAGAGGCATCGAGGCAGACCATTCCGCCCTCGGCTCCGAAGTCCGTGGAGCCGATGGAGAAGCCTGCCGAGATTTCTTTGTGGCCGGTTCCGACGGGCTGGTCGGAGCCAACGATTTCTTTTTTTTCGATGGAGAAGAGGAAGATGATAAAGCCTCCTCAAAAGAAGGTGTAATAAGCCCTTTGAGAATCAATTTATTTTTCCTCTCTTGGAGGACTCGGGAGGAAAAAGCATGACAAACGCTGCATGACTCCTGAAGATGTTTGGGGCCTAAACAATAAACACATAACAAATGATCGTCTGTTATAGACATCTTGTAGCTGCACTTAGAGCATTTTTTGAACCCAGAAGGTCTATGCTCTTTCGACATGTTTACACAAAACAGTACTACTCACTTCAAAAAACTCACAAAACTTATTAAGAAGAGTAAAAGAAGATCAAATAAGGACAAAATCCCTCTAACATAAATGGGATTACTTGTCCAACTAAACTACAACACTTACACTAAATATCTCAACACGCGCGAGGGCAAGGCCCCTCCAACTGAAACGGGATCCTTTCCCTCAAATTAAAGACAAGTTTACCAGAAAAAAATCACCGAAACTCAGTCACACAACAACGATAGCTGTTAAAACAGCTTTTGGGTATAAGAATCAAAAATGTCTGACAGAAATTCTTTGAAGAAAAAGTACTTAGCTCAGCCAAGTCAGAGACCACGTCTTTGCTTGTAAAGCGGCAAACGAGATCTGGGGAAGCTGTGGTGGTGCATCCTGGGATGTAGAATAGCTCAGCCAATAAGAGACTTCGCTCTATAGTATAGCATGCCGAGTCGGAGCCGAGGATCGGCTCCGAACCCATCAGTACAGAATGTAGGCGAGATAGGATCACATAACATCTGCTGATTCAAAATGTCCGGATTCGGTTATGTAGTCTTTCTCAAAACTGGGCTTTTGCTATTATAGTCTCGAGATACTGAAATTTGATATTTTAGTATTTCAAGATTATAAAGTCAATATATATATATATATATATATATATATATATATATATATATATATATATATATATATATATATATATATATATATATATATATATATATAAAAATAATTCAAGTAAAAAGAGAAATTGCAATGGTGGTGTGGGGAACTTTTCACTTGTAGGCATGCCATTCCTTTTCTGCAGTACTGGATACTGCTTTGCTCCTCTGCCCCAAGTTCATTGTTCACACTCTCTCACATAGAATTGCAGTGCAGAAGCCTTTTGGGGTGGAAAACAAGATGGCATAGAACAGTCTACATGTTGCACTAAATTTTAGGACTCTTGTACAAAGCCTTAAGAGGAATGTAAACCATTGTTAAACAGTACAGAACCATCCTGCACTTCTGGGTAATGATATTTACGTGCAGTTAATTAGCAACAATATTTTCTAAATTTAACTCCCAAATTACATAGAATTATGGTCATTGATGTTATAATGTAAACAGACAGTAATTTGTAAATATTTAAGTGAAGATAGCTAGGCACATGAATTTTGCATCAGGTATCTTCTAACTTAAGGATCAACATACCATGTCTAATACGACTATATTCTCTAAAGGCATTTTGGACATTTGAGATTCTACCATTCTTTCAGCATACAACTTACAGGATAGTGTCACTCTATTAAACACTGCATTTTATATGGGTCACACCCCAACCAGTAGTGTGGTTGTGCTACTGCAAAACATGGCTTCTTACTAGTCATTGAGGACTAATGAGAGGTCGAAGTAAATGGGTCATGTAATATATTTAATGTCAAACTGAATCAAGTGATTTTAAATAACATTTTTTTTTACTTTCTTGGGGGGGTACAATGCAACCAGTCAGCTAAAATGAAGGTCAGAGGAAAAAAAAAAAAAAAAAAAAAAAACATATGAGCACTGATACAATAACACTATGGACACACATTAGTCCTTTATGACAAAATCATATACAAATATAAACATGCACACATACAAATACATGTATGGATATATATGTGTGTGTATATGTGTATGTATTACACACACACACACACACACACACACACACACACACACACACACACACACACCCCCCAAATAATTTTGAATACAGAGATTTTTTTAGTAGGCTATGATCTAGGCATGTAAAATTCACATTTAGTCAAGTCAATTAGCAGGTACTTCAACCTTGAAGACTTATGACAGAAGCACAGAACAGGGCTGGGATTGAAACTGGTCACGTGATCAATGCTCTACTCCAGTTAACACATTTAAAATAACAAACTTGTGATATTAGTTCACTTTTAGTATTATAGATAAAGTTGTAAACAGACAAGATGCCACCGACTTTCTGCAACAAAACAAGTGAAAATAAACAAAACATTATTTGCTGTTTGACTAGCAAGACCTGGAACTAATTTTACTAGATGTGATTTTTGACTCTTACTTGGGAGTATTCCTTTATTCTATTAATGAGGGGAAACAAAACTGGATCAGAACTTGCACAAGTGAAATGGTCATTAAAAATGTACTTAACACATGGATACTACCTGACGTGTGAACTCTGCAGGGGATTTTAAGCAGTGCTTCAAAGGAAATATAGTGTCCGCAGGAAGTTATACACGACTACCAGACAGATAACAGACTTGCACCCCCCCCCAACAGAAAGACAAATACTTAAATACAAATATGCAAAACCTGCTGCACTCATTACAACAAATGATAAAACCACTGTACATAGGACAGCAAATGTTTCTTCAATCACCTTTTTCTATATGCAGAAAAACGCTGAAGTTTTAATTTTATTTACTCAAAAAATTGACAATGGTGAAGCAATACATGGAAACAACTACAACAAATGAGATACTACAACACAATCTAGCAACAGACACTTTACAAAATGTTTACAAACCAGTAAAGAGTAATGTTAGAGGAAAGTGGCAAATCATGCAGAGTACCCAAAGGGGTTTAAAGACGGCAGGCAATTAAATTAAGGAAAAAGTAGAACCAAAACAGTTTGTCTGGGTACTGAAAAAGCCTAGAAGAAAGCTGTTCCTCTATACTGACACAACCTGATCACAATATTTCACAATCAGGTAACTTATTGAACACAAGTGAGACAGAAAGGAAGGCACTGTAAAGTTACGGGCAGCACAGACAACTATAAAGCAGATGCTCTGTATTCATTTCAGGAAACAAAACAGGTGTAAAGCAGTTCAGAAGCACCTTTACAATAGGTGGGTATACTTCATTATACATACCACACAGAGACACACAACTTTAATCAGGAAAGTAAACTGGACAAGTATACATCCATTTTCAGGCCCATGCAGTGCAATAAAGAAACCATCCAGCTACAAGACAGAGGATAAAAAAGTCACAATTCCAGTTGGGAGTTGGAAAAGGGGATTACCAACAATAAAATAATACAATGGATGTTACTATTAGAAATGGTATTGGAGAACAACGTGTTGTTACATGAGAATAGTTATTTTCTGCAGCAAAAGGGAGTAGCCATGGGCACTCCTTGTGCAAACTCTTATGCCAATTTGGTATTGGCATATTGGGAGAATATGTATGTGTTCAACAATGTATTATATGTAGAATTCATAAAATACTATGGGAGATTTGTGGACGATGTGTTTTTTGTATGGAGGGGTACTGAAGGAGAACTATGTGAATTTGTAACATATCTTAACGGTACAACAGATTTTCTTGTTTTTGAACACACTTATTCCACAATTAAGATTGAGTTCCTTGATGTTAAGTTAACTAAGGGACCAAATGGGACCAACACTGAGATTTTTAAAAAGCCAATCTGGAGGAATAATCTCTTACACCGAAATAGCATGCACCCTAAACACATTTACTCCAATGTTGTGAAAAATCAGGTTCTTAGAGCTTCAAAGTTAACTACTCAAGACACAGTTTTTCTTGAGCAACAGATGACATTATTTGATAATTTTATAGTTCGAGGTTATGAAAAAGATGAAGTAAAAAAGACAATAACATCATGCAGTGAACTAAGAACAACTAGAGGCAAACCATTTTTTCATAGAAAAAATAGAAATGATAATCAAATAACACCTGTACAAAAAGTAAAGAAAAATAGATTGATCATTCCATTTTCTAATAGGAATGGACAGATAAAAACAATAATAGAAAAGAACTGGAGGTTGCTACTAATGGATGATAAAATCAAGAAGCTAGTGGACGATAAACCTAACATAACATATAGAAATATGAAATCATTAAAAAGATTATTATGTTATGAAAAAACAGGAAAGGAACTGGTTCAGTCCCAAAGGAAAGGGACTTTTGCTTGCCGGACATGCAACCAGTGTAGATATATAGTAGGTAATGATGTCTTTAAACATCCTGTCACAGGCTATGTCTATACATTCAAAGGATATGCAGATTGTAGAACCAAGGATTTGATTTATTTAGCACAGTGTCAATCATGTGACAAGTTCTACGTAGGGAAAACAAATAGAACCCTGCGTGAACGTATAAGAGAACACATATACGCAGTGAATAAAGAAAATGCTACAAATGCTCTAGCATGTCATATTATGGAACAAGGATCCACACATAGTTTTAAATTTAGAGCATTAGAATTAATAAGGAGGAGCAATAGGCTGGGTAATGTGAAGAATCCACAGAAGAATTAGAAAACAAATGGATCCTTAGGTTACAGTCACATAGATATGGGCTGAATGAGAAAATAACCTTAAAGCCATTCCTAGCATCTAGGTCACTCCAACATTAACATCTGATCAAATAGCACTTCAGTTAGATGAGTTTTAATGTATTATGTGTTCACTGCTTTTTTATATACATATTTATGCTTTTTTATATATATATTTATGAATTTTATATGTTTCAGTTATTATTTCAGTGTTTTAGTGTTTAAATGTTGCCATAAATCCCTACATAGGATATGAAATTTGTGGTGACATTTTTGTTTCATTAACATGAATATGGAATTGTTTTTATGAAGTACACAGTCATTGGATTTTAAACCAAAAAGCACTAGCACTTTAATTCATTATTAACACAGAATCAATTATGTGAATGTGATAATTAGTTTTTGTATATAAGATGTGGTTCACATTGCATTGTATTGAGGTCTGAAGAAGCGTCTACACGACGTGAAAGCGCTTACCCTTGTTTTATCGGATTTTGAATTCAACAACTTTGCAGCTCTTTAAGATTTGTTCACAGTTCATGCTACACCGTTGGGGTTTTTGTACTTGATTTGCTTCTTAACGGTTACCCAAAGGTGTTTCACTCGAGAGGAATATTTCTTTGCTCTGTATATTTAGTGCCATTGTGCTGCAACTCAGAGCAGATCCGAGTGTTGCCTTTGAGATTCTTGACATAGCTATAGAATGCATTGTGGTTGTCTTTAGAATCTGTGGCGATTTTGTTTTCGTAACTAGCTTTGGAGGATTTTATGGGGGATCTCAGCTTCTTATTGAGGCTGACCAAGGAGTTCCTCCAATCATGGGATTTTACTCTTTTTTGCAACAGTTTCTTTCTTCTGTTGTAGAGCTCGTTTATGGCAGGGGACCACCAGATTGGCTTTTTTTGGAGGGCATCTTGGTTCTGTTTGGGATAGCACAATCTATGCACTCATGTAATTGCTTATAAAGTGCATTTGTGTAGGATTTAGCAGTTGTACTTCTACTGTCAGTCTGCATGGGTGTCGCAAAGTTTGCCACTTCTGTCTTCGGAAGTGTGAAGTTGGCTTTGGAGAATTTTTTTTACGGTGGCTTCCCTAATGGGAGGGTGAAGGTGGGATGTGGATGTCTAGGGTGATTAGCTTTATGTTCAGATCTGACCAATGAGGAGTTGACCTCTGGTGTGGAACACCTGTCACCCATGTTGGTAATGACCAGGTCTAGGATATTGCTGCCCCTGGTGGGAGTGTGGATAAGTTGATCCAAGGCATTGGAATTTATGAATTCCAGAAAACGTTGAGCAAAAAAGAGTTTGTACACGAGTAGTTTTCCCAGTTAATGGTGGTGTAGTTGAAATTACCCATTATTAGGAGGTTGGGCTGTACCTTAATATTTTCCAGTGCATCAAGAAATGAGGAGTGGGAATCCTGGGGCATGGTGGGGGATCTGTAGCAAGTTACAATTTGAATTGCAGTCTTGCCCAGAGTTAGTTGCACTTGGATAATCTCGGATGCATTATGCTGAGCAACTAGCCTGGAGGTTTGGATATCCTTAATTAATATGGACACGCCTCCGCCTTTAGTGTTTCAGCCCAGGTTAGGTGGCTGAAAGGTGTGGTATGAATTATAGCCTGGTAATGCAGGGGTGGTCTCTGGTGCCTTGAACCAGGTCTCTGTCACTGCACAGATGCACAGATGTCTATGTTCTCCATTTTAAGGAGTGCCTCTAGTGAATGCATTTTGAGGTTTAGACTTCTAGCATTGGAGTAGCATTACCCTCAGATTTTGCTTGCTTGTACCCATTATGGTGGTGAATTTGTCATTTGAACCTTGCCTAGAAAAGACACTATATAGGGGTGGCAAGAGCCTTAGCCAGTATCAAAAATCTCAAAGATGACAGGTGCAGGCCATCTCTGGCAAAGCACTGTGGTCTATCATGTCATCCCAGGCAGACAGATACTGGATACCATTAGAATAAACACCAGAAGCTTAGCCAATTGTTGAAGTTATTTTGTCCAGTGGCGTTCAAAAGACATGCGTAGAATAGGCGTGCCTTCGTTGAAGGTTGGGTGTTGAGCTGGCACCTTGGCACCCGTAAAAAATCTACTGCCAATCATTAGCGGACCAGAGTTCCACTGTGATGATCCCTAACAGGGCAAAGCCGAAAGAACAAACGAACTGTGGTATCATTCTGGGTGATGGCAGGATGCTACTTAGGGCTAGGGTCATACCTGCCTGGGCTACAAGATTGGAGAGTTCCTCCATGTCTCTTTTCATGTAGTCCAGGGAGGTACGTCTCAGGTCATTCACACCAACATGGATAATGACAGTCATATTTGTACTTGTTGTGAAGTGACCCGAGTGTGTGCATTATGTGGCAGATCCTAGCACCAGACAGGCCAGCTGACAGTAATTTTCTCCTCGTTTAGCTTGGTGAGTGGAACATCAGTGTGCTGACTATAGAGTCACCTATGACTAGAGTGTTGGGTACGTTATGGCTTGTGGGCTGTGGTCAAGTGGCACACTGAGTCTGTGGGCTATGTCTCATTTGGGTTGTGTTGGGGATGGAAGTGGCTTCTCCTCTTGACTGTCTTGTCCAGTCTTGGGTGAAGAGAGCTTTGCTTCCAATTTGGCTATACAAGTGCATCTCTCACAGGTTGTAGTATAGGGGGAGAGGGTTGTCTGTGTGCATGAAGCAGCTGCTGCATTGCCCCAAGATGTCCAGATTCATCAGGTAGACAGGAGAAAACACCGGGAGCTGACCCTTAGACATGCCTGGATATGTGCTTATTTATTAAGTACTAAAAACTGTTTTCCTCCAGACAAGTGATGAAAATTGAGAGCTGTAGTAATTTCTAACTTTTTAAGTTTGTAAGAGCAATATTTAAAAATTGTCCCTATTTTTATCCCTTTGTCCCACTTTTATTTATGGCTTTGTCCAGACTTCTAGCTGCAAGAGGTTGAAAGGTATGCTGCCATCTACTTCATTCATTGTTCACCAGTACAAGATAGTGTAGATAGTGAAGAAAATAAAAATCCCAACTCCATGTACAAATCAAGTTTATTTTTCATTCAATGACAAGCTTGTCCACTTTGACCAGTCACATTTACATTGTATGCCTGAGGAGAAAAACTGCAAACAGAATGATTATCTTTCTAAAACACTGAGTAAAAATAGACAACATAGACATGAAAACGAAGTGAAAGATAACCAAGCTGCACTGAATGTTAACACACACTTCAAAAGGGTTGTACAAATTATTGCAGATAACAAATATAGAAATGTGCATACGGAGCACAGATGGCAATGACAAGGAACACATTGACAAGAGTATCACATAGCACACACAGTCACAACACATACAATGAAGGCAGTGGTAAACTGCTAGTGAAGCGCAACAGGCCTGACTTCCCTAACCCCAGCAGTTCCAAGCTTGTCCTGGGATATTCCCAAGCATTACTATGAAAGCAGTGTGTGTGAATCCCTCACCAAGCATAGAGCTGGCCTGGTACACATCTAGTGGAATGCATCCAAGGGGGAATCAAGAAAGCGCCCTCCTCAAGAAACTGACAATATGGAGAAGCACTACTTGAACCTGTAACTCAAAATAAGGAGCTCAGAAGCCACAAAGAACTTCTATCAATAACCATGGGCCCAGCTACCCCTAACAAAAGAACCTCATGTTTGCAGCTAGCATTTATCATCTCCATATAGTTCATTCAGTTCACCCTCAAAGAAGCCCTTCAACACCTGGAATTTTGCTAATTTTCTTAAGTAATAAATACTTGGGCCTGTTAAGAGTTTAGCCTCATTGTTAATAGGGCCTGTTAAGAGTTTAGCCTCATTGTTAATATGTTACAGCCACAAACAAAAGAACAAGTACCAAGGAGCCAAGCAAAACTGCACCATGTCCTTAGTCTCACCTCTGCAGTATTTATTACTTATATGGAATTCCCCTGCCATGAAGCCCATTGTCTGGCTAGTCTGCCATTGCTTTAAGGTATGCTGAATGTCTCCTACACACTCCTCATGTACTGTAGGGCACAAAGACGACGTTCAGGCATACCATCCTCAGAAAGTACAGTTGTGTACGCTTACCATAAATGTAGATCTTAGAGTGTATTTACTCTTGCAATCATCACATTTGGGTTATCCCTGCCAGGGTATCCCTCGGCTGGCCTGAATACCAGAGGCTTAGTATTTCTGCGTCAGTTGCTGTTGCTTCAGGACTAATGTCAGGTCATCAGTAGTATAAAGTAAGGCAGCAGATGCCATTACATCAGTTTTTCTTGCCCTGTCAGGAGCGACAAGTGGGAGCCAGGTTCTGGTGGATGAACCCCACCAGTAGAAAGTAAATACCAAAATGTCCCTTGTAAAGAGAGAGAAAGAAGGGGGGAATGGAGGGAGGGAAACCAGGACTGCAACAGTGAAATACACTCCAACATCTACATTTATGGTAAGTGTACACAACTGTACTATGTTCTTTGTGTTTCACTGTTGCAGTCATCATATTTGGGTTGATTCCCAAAGCTGAGGAAAGGGGTGGAGGCAGGCAAGGAAACCAGGGGCTGGCTAGGATGCCCTGCAAGACTGCAGTGGCAAAGCCTGCCCTGGATTTGGAGAGAAGATAGGCAGGTGGTAATTTTTGGTGAAATTGTGAACAGATGTCCAAGTGGCAGCCTCCATGATGTCCCTGGTGGGTCTCCTCTGAGGAAAGCTGCAGAGGTGGAGGCTGCTCTGGTGGAGCGAGTCCTAACCCCGCCTTAGGGGGAGGCTTTCCATGTTGCTTGTAACAAAAATGGATGCAGTGTGCTATCCATTTGGAAATTGTTTGGAGATGGCTTTTCCCTCTGCCCCTGCAGCAAAGCTAACCAGCAATTGATCAGACTTTCTGAATGATTTAGTCCTGTTTAGATAGACTCTGAGCTATCTGTGCACATCTAGAGTGTAGGAACCTTTCTCCCTTGTTCTATAGGTTAGGGAAAAAGGTGGGCAAACTAATGGATTGGTTGCGAGCCACATTGAACACCACTCTGGGCATGAAGGATGGGTTAGTCCTGAGGGAAACCCTGTCAGCATGAAAGATGAAGGGCTCCACAGTCATGAGTGCTTGTAGCTCGGAGAACCTTTTGGCTTAAGTGATGGCCAGAAGAAAAGTGGTCTTCCAGGAGAGAAATTTTAACTCTGCTAAAGATGCTGGTTCAAAGGGGGGGGGGGCAGGGTGAGTTTTTCCTACACAAAGTTAAGATCCCAAGCTGGGATAGGTGCTCTTCTGGGTGGCATCAAGTTGCTAGTCCTTCTTAGGAATTGTTTGATCAGAGGGCGTGAGAAAAGGGGCTGCTCAGGGGGGAAATAAGCAGAGATATCAGAGGCATGAATTTTAATAGAGGAAAAAGAGAGATCACTGTGTAACAGGTTAGCTAGATAACCCAGGATGAGAGGGAGGGAGGGCTGTGCCATATCAGCTCCCTTAGCCTGAATCCAGGTGCAGAACCTTTTCCATTTGTCAGTGTAAGATTTTCTAGTGCTAGGGCATCTGGCCTCACGTACAACATCTAGAACCTGTTTACTGAGGTTGGCAGATTGATCAGTGGTTTAGGAATAAGCCAAGCTGCCAAATTGAGGGTCTGCAATTGGGGATGCACGAATTCTCCTTCCCTCTGGGTCAGGAGGGTTGGGGTCCAAGTGAGATGCCATGGTGGCAGCGGGGACAGGCTGCACAGCAGTGGGTACCAGCGCTGGCGAGGCCAGTCTGGAGCAATAAGAATTATCCTTGGTTTTTCCTCCCTTATTTTGAGCAGTACCCTGGTGATAAGAGGTAGTGGAGGAAAGGCATAGACCGATAGATTGATCCAGGGGAAAGACAGGGCATCCACTTTCCAAGCCATGCAGTGATGCTCCCTAGTGCAGAACTTGCTGAGCTGATGGTTGATGTGGGTGGCAAAGAGGTTGATCTTCGGGGTGCCCCATTTCTGAGTTATTAGGGTGAAGGTTCTTTTGTCTAGCTGCCACTTGTGTGGGTCCAGAAGATTTCTGCTTAAGTGGTCTGCCAGAGAGTTTAGAGAACCTGGCAGGAATTGTGCTAACAGGTGAAGTTGCATGGCAGAAGCTGTGTACCAAAGGGTCATGGCTAGCCTGCAGATGGTAGGAGCGAGTCCCTCCCTGCTCGTTGATATACCACATCACAGTGGTGTTGCCTGTTTTGATCAGGAGAGCCCCTGGGGAGAGAAGGGGCCTGAAAGTTGTCAATGCATGCTGGACAGCCAACATCTCTTTTTGGTTGATGTGCAGATGGATTTGCTGTGGGCTCCACTGGCTCTGTATTCACCTGTGTGCACCCCAGGCATAGTCTGATCAGTCTCTGGTGAGGGTCTGGGCAGAGGAGGTGGTGTGAAAGATAATCCCTTGTTGTGGGAGCATGCTGCTGCCGACCAAAGAAAATATCTTTCCTGAGGCAAGGTATCATGTGTATAAGATTTTACAGGTCTTGACAGTGTTGACACCAAAGGCTTTTTAGGTACCACTAAAGTTTCCTCCTATGCAGTCTGGCATAAGGAATGAGTAGAATGCAAGATGCCATGAACCCCAGAGCTTGCAGGATTTTTCTTGCAGATAACTGGGTCTGGTTGCTAGTTGAGAGATGTAGGCTGCCAGGTAAGTTTGCTTTTCTGGTGTAAGGAATGCCATCTGGGATGCTGTGTCCAGCCTTGCTCCTAGGAATATAATCCTTTGGGTGGGTACTAGTTTGGATTTCTTTTCGTTGATAGTGTACCCTAGGGAGGTGTACCCTAGGGAGGTCAGTAGGGACTTTACAAAGGTCAGGTTCTTGAGCAGCTTTTCTTGACAGTCTGCCTGAATTAGGGAGTCGTCTAAGTATGGGTAAATTTGGATATTCCTTCGTCTGCAAAAGGCATTGGCCAGAGCCAGACATTTTATGAAAACTCTGGGAGCAGTAGATAAGCCAAAAGAAAGTGCAGAGAATTGAAAGTGCAGAGATCCTGCTCTGAAACGTAGATATTTCCTGCACGATTCCTGATAGGAATGTGGATGTAGACCCCTTTTAGATCTAGGGTGGCTAGCCAAGCATCCTTTGAGAGCATGGGCAACAGTTGCTGGAGAGTGAGCATAATTTTGGTATCACCAGGAAGGTGTTTAGAATGGATAGATAGAGGATGGGGTTGCCAGGTGCCCTCTTTTCTGGGTACCAGAAAAAGTCTGGAGTAGAAACCTTGGCCTTTCTGTTCTGCAGGAATGTGCTCTACTGCCCTCAGAGACCAGGGAAAGGACTTGCTTTTTGCGCATCTGCCCACTGGTTTGAAAGTAGATCTGGGAACCCTTTTGGGGTTGAAAGAGTGTGGAAAGAAAATTGGTATCCCTGAGACACTATGTTGAGGACCCAACAGTCATTAGTAATGGTGGCCCAGGTGCTTGCATGAAAGGAGATTTTTCCTCCTAGGGGTAAGTGAAGGTGGGCAGAGGGAGTGGTAGGGGGGAGAGTTATTGCGAGTTCTTACCATGAGGGTGTGGCTTAGAACTCCCTGTTTTTGAAGTGGAGGAATTCCACTGTTTTGATCTCTGCATTCCATGTGGCTGCTGTCTTGGAGGTCTGGGCTGAACAGACCTGGTGGGAGCAGGAAAAGACCAGTGCTTGGAGAGCAATGCCTGCTGAACTTGAGCAGCTGGACCTGTAAGAAATCCTAAACTGTTTGCATAGATTTAGCTTTTTCTTCCATCTTTAAGACCTCCTCCGTCTTTGTGCCAAATAAGTTGTCTTTGTGCAAGGGTGCATCCAACAGTTTAGATTTAACATGGTCTGGCAAGGGCTATTCCTTAAGCCATACATGCCCAAGGACAGAACCGGTGACTGCTGCCCTGTAAGAAGCTTCTAGGGCATCAAAACCACAGTGTAAGGTGTGCTTAGTTACTTGACTTGCAGGAGTAACTCTTTAGAGATTCTGCACAAGCAGGAAAGGCAGATACTTTTTGTTTTAAGAGTTCCAGGGTATGTTGCTGAAATTTTAGCATATGGAACTGGCAATTTAGTGCTCCGATAGCAAGAGTAGCAGAAGTGTATATATATATATATATATATATATATATTTTTTTTTTCCCCATCTGTCTAGTGCTCGGGAATCCCTATCTGAGGGGGTGGGATTCTTAGCAGAGGTTGCTTTAATTCCTTTACGCCCTTGAGAAATTACCCAAGGGTCAGCAGTAGGATTTTTGAAAAGAAAAGAAATCTGTGTGAGTGAGGGACTCTAATACCGGTCAGGTTTTCTGGGTGAAGGAGGGAGGGTGTCGACTCTAACTGGATTCCAGGAAAACATCATCCACAACATCCAGGACTGGGGGAATGGCCAGGGGCTGTGCTGTGGAAGATAAGAAATCCAAGAGTCTCTTTTTAGACTGAGGGTAGTCCTGACATTCCCATTGGAAATGCTCCCTTAAGGTATGAAGGGTTTCCCCAAAGGAAAAGTCCTCGGGTGGAGAGGCTGAAGGAATGGAATCCACTGCATCAGAATCCTCATAAGCAGAGAAGGGTTGCAAGTCTTTATATTCAGATGCATCAGTCAGACTCCTGTTCAGACTGAAACTACTAGGGACAGATCTCTTTCTTTTGGGAGGGGTAGCTTGGCTTCCCCTGATCAGCATGATAAGGTCTTCAACCATTTTATGCATTTGAGACCGAGGCAAGGAAGCAGGTGCCAGAGATTGGGTCGTTGGTTTCTTGGGTGTGGTTCATACCCTGGGCCTTAGAAACTCTAGTTTTTGAAAGAACGGTAAACGCAAAAGAAGTTACCAGCTTGTGTCAAGAATCAGTAGTGCAAAGTACTTCCTCGGAAGCTGGTGCCTGCTCAGTAGCTCCAGACCCATCCAAGGGAGAGACAACCACAGGATCCTTAGTTGAAGAGTTTTGCGACATACCGGACTCTGAAAGCAGTCTTGGTAGCGGCCTGCAAATCCACAGAAGCGGGCATCAGGGGCTTCAAAAGCACCTAAGGACAAGAGAACTGACGACTAAGCTTAATGGATGCATCAGTAGGTTTGTACCTGTGCGGTCTGTCTCTGTCTTTATCCTTAAGCTTTTTCGGAAGATCTGCTGTCGGATGGCTTACTGAAGCCATATCAGAGTTAGAGGACTGTAAGCGAAATTATCTAGCTGCAATAAGGACCAGACAATGCATAGTTCTGGCACTGAACAAAGCACAAAAGCGACAGCGGGGGATGTCGTGGTCTGGACCCAAGCAAGTGACACAGTAAGAATGAAAGTCTTGGTGTGGTGTTTGCTTTCCACAGGAGAGACAATTGTTAACTTTTTCTGACATTGGTTAGAGCAAGAAATAAAAGATCCTCAACAGGGTACTTCGCTTTAGAAGACTTCAGCTTCAATTCAGAAGATGAAACTCCGGTAGCGGCCGACCGGCATTTGTGCGAACTGCTTCTGCTTCGAGCTCCACGGCAAGAAAGACTGATGTAATGGTGTCAGCTGCCTTACTTTATACTACTGATGACGTAACGTCGGTCCTGAAGCGACACCAACTGACACAGAAATACTAAGCCTCTAGTATTCGGGCAGGCTGAGGGCTACGCTGGCAGGGATAACCCAAATGTTAACTGCAACAGTGAAACACAAACATCTACAAATCACCTTCAAAAATATGATTAAGTGTATAGTTTTAAATACCAAAAATGCCAGTCTTCAAAGGCTGATGTAGTGGGAACTTCCTGAAACCGGATTTCCCTTGATATGTCTTGTGCTGACTGCAAGCACTGGGGCACAAACAGTACAGCTTTGCTGCGCTAGACATTCACAGTGTCATGGGATGCCATGACATATCATAGCATAGTTCGGCATTCTGATCTGTGCAAAAGTAAACAAAGGCATTTCTTGGGGGGGACACGACACATGGTAATTTCTTTACAGGTAGCTGTTGTATTGGGGATACAATATAGAAGTGATGGAGAAGCTCTGGAAACAAACCACAAAGCATTACAGAGGATAATGGAGTTCATAACACATGGTACTCACCTATTACCAAACAGTTCAACATCAGATGTAAGAAAACTAAATAATAGTAATAGTCCATGAAAAAAGAGAAAAGTAGCATTGATCAAAACTGTACAGACAAAAAAAAAAATCAAAAAACACTAGAATTTGCCAGAAGAAACAATAGCAATGTTGAAGAAAGATACCCGGTGTTTTCCAACAGTCATAGAAGCAGCAGGACCAAGAAAGAATTTACAAACCACACAAATATGCTAACAACATAGTTAACATGACCTGCAGGAGGAGGTAATTTTGGGAACACTGCAGGCGCTTAGAAGAACACGCTTGGCCAACAGACTAAAGTATACTAATTTATTCAACTCTAATTATATCCTGACCTAGGAATGGAATGCACTCATGTCAGGACACTAGGAACTCAAAAACACTTGGAGAAAAAAAGTGAGTAGCCAAACATGTTTCAAGGCTTGCAAATGTTAACTGATGCAGCATTCCCTAGCAGCTTATGGTTGGCATTACATAAGAGAGAGTGCAGATCGGTTGGAAGATCACTAATTTCCATCTGCAGTTGATGTGACCCAGGATTAGAAGTGCATTTCAAAGCTTGTAGGGCAAGTTAGAACTGCCAACAGTTCAAGTTACTTCCCCGTTTCCTTGGTTTAGGTGGAACTACATGGTTGTAACTGATTTACTGGAAGGTGAAGCCACCAAATCAGTATTGAAGGCACTATGCACATGTGGTATAAGACTAAATTACATTATAGATTTATTCCATGACTAGAGAATACGCAGAATGTATACATTGCTGCTCAGGGTCAGTCACTTCAGGATGTTGCCATAATAAAGTTACTTTCTCAGATTCTTGCAAATCATTCCACAGATTTAACCAACAGGCTGCGACTTCTACCCAGCTATCAAGTTATACTGAAAATAAACATCTGCAAAGGGTGAAAAGCAGGTTGGTGTCAGTACAGATGGCCATGAAGGCTAACTTTTGAAACCAAACAAAAAATTAAACTAAAAAATTACTGGTAAACCAAACAGTACCCAGAGCACCAGGATCAGATCTGGAAGTAACTTATCTTAGAAGCAACACTCCAAAAGGCATAGTACAAGCGGACAGCCTGTGTTGAAAACAAAAACAATACATTACATATTACCAACATGGAACTGGGTACTTATTTTTCCCCTAGACACTAAAATGCTTTACATCCACATTTAGTCGTACTTTTGGGCGATAAATCAAAAGATACTGCTTCAAAAGGCATGTTCAGCTACATCAACTTCAGTTCATGCTGCAGGTACAAAGTCTGTACTGAAGATGCAAAATTTAAGGGGCAGCAGTTTATACATTTCTGTCTAAATGGCTCATATCAGTAAATATTTATAGCTCACTCTGTAACAAAGAAAGAATTCTTGGACAGTAGTAATTTCCTGCAATGACAAATTAATGATGGGCATTTTAGGTCTTTTATGTAGATGAAAACAAAAAACACAACTTCGGAAACGTCCCAAAAAAGGGAGACTCAACTAAATTATGGGAAATCTAATACTTATTTTCTAACAAAGCAGAAGTTAACACCATGCTGCAAAAAAAAAAAAAAAAAAGAGAGAGATTGATCTTGCAAGAATGACACAGGCCAGAGCTGTCCAAAGTAGTAGAAAAGGCCAATTCACACAGGAAGCAGGTACTCTCCAAAGCCTTCAGTCTTAACACAAAAACCCTCCACTATATCTGGAAACAATTATTTCGAGTTAATGTGATCTGCCTGCCAGTATAAATAATTCCAACAGAAATGTTTTGGTTTGTAACATTGGATACTAAAGCTTCTCATACCGGGCTGATGGGAAATAGTTATTCAGTAGTCATCTAAAACATCTCGTATATTATGTGGTAGTCGTATTCAAACAAGGCAAGCTTTAGCCAATCAAGGAAATTAAAATCTAAGCAGTTTGCCAGTCCATTTATATACCTTTACAACTTTCACCTTGTTGTTTTACACTATTTGTAAATGCATTTCTAATACAAAAGTGCTACTGTTAGCTGGGTGAGGAAACAAGCACAGCCAGAATGGCACATTCTTTTCAATTATAAGCCAACAAAACACATCCTAGAGCAGTGATGGAGAACCTTTTATGCTCAGTGTCTCGAAAATGCTCATCTTGACTCTGCTGGCTTGTCACCCCCTCTACCAAACAAGAGAAACAATTCTTTACATATTCATGTATTTAAAAAAAAGATCTAGTCCAATTATGTGTGTTGCTGTGTATTCTAGAAGTAAAAGAAAAATCAGTGACTTACAATACAGAAAAACTATATGCATTCTGATAATTGGGCTTAAAATAGTGCACAAAAAAATTACCCTACTTTTGCTAGTAATTTTGAATTGAACTGAAAAAATATGGAACACATTGAATTTGTTTGATTAACATCAATACTTTTTTTTGTTGTTAGAGTTTTAATAAGTACAGGATCACATATTTATTGTATTTTTGTTCAGTTTCTTGGGTGTTGAACATTGATTGGTGTGTCACCCATGACGTTGTCAACTGACACGCGTTTCATAGGTTCACAATCACTGTCCTAGAGAAATATTAAGGCATGATAAAGAAGATTATGACAACTGAATTTAGCATCTACAAAATAAATCATACCATAAAGTCACATCTAGACTCTTGTTATAGAATGAACAGCAAAACGCTTCTGCCTCACAGCTCCATGGATCGAGGTTCTAGCTTAGCTTTATCTCTAGTCATTGGGTGGACTTCACATTCTCTCAAGAACTGACCATTTACTATGGTTTAGCCTCCCAATAACATGCCAATTGAGTGGCTTCTCCGAGATATCCATATGCAACACATTTATTCTTGCCCGTGTGACCCTGGTCATGGCTGAAAAGGGCATATGTAAGATGAATTCACTTGTCATGAAGTTACAAGTCCACTAGCACCGTCATTTCTCTGCAAGCACCACCACACGACTGTCAAAACAAGTATACAGCTGTTAACATTAGAATCTTCCCCAACCTATAATTTGCACTTTATTATTACAAGATTGGCCTCATCTCAGCTCGCAGGTGAGGCAGTACAGATAAATGTTAATATTCGTTCATCAATACCTAGTCAGTGTCATTGGAAAAGTAAGCCTATCCTGAAACTCAAAAATAAGGCAGAGAAGCTATCCTAGAGAGGAAGCCAATTCATTGACAAACACATCTGCACAATCTAAAGGCACGCATCTTGAAAGTAGGATGAAACAAATACAGAACACGCATGTGGGCACAGGCATAGGGCCCAGATTCCTCTCAGATGGCACCAAAAACAGTAACCATGTTTGCTCTAGGGCTTCTGAGTGGATGTTCAGTAACAGTGGGGTCTCACAGATGCTCAGTTCAGTTCAGTAGCCATCTCTATGAAATGGCATAACATAAGCTTAGTTTCAAATTTTTGCACTGTTGCCTTTTCTTATTTTCTCTCCTGTTTACTAGATTTATTACAGGATAGTGGCAGATTATGCACCTCCTCATTTTGATAAAAGTTTGGAACTTTGATTGTCAAGATCATGTTGACCCCTGGTCTTGCTTTTTTAAAAAAGAGCTTCAACTGTAAAAACAACAAACTTCCCTTATTTGGAAAAGTAGGGGGTTAGTCATGCTGCTTTTGCTGATGGTAGGGCAGTAGAGCTGATACTGCAGTTTCAAAGCAATTTCACTAATTCTGCACTTTCACTGTCAGTGGGATTTGGAGTTGGCAAGGCAGTGGTGCTACTTCCTGGTCCGAGTAGTTTGTTAAATTGTAAGTTTACTTAATTTACAAAAAAGTTTGCGAGAAATGTTGGAGGGATCCATCAGCTGAAACCATCTTTTTTGCTGCTTTTGATTTTATATTTCTACTTATTTCTTAGGTATTTGCAACAGTCAAGGTCTGCTATAGAGTTGACTTTTTCAGCGTTGCGCATGATTTGTGTCTGCGTTATACGCTTTTTTTTTTTTTTTTTTAATTTGGAGACCATCCAAGGTTAAAAAGTGCATTAACTCTACTAGTTTAGTCTGGCAAAAATCTAAAAATATCTTCATATGTGGTGCAGAAAAACAGCTTGCATCATCAACTATGGTTGATAGCTAGTCTGGAGGTCTTCAGTATATTTGCTGGACTAGTAGTTAAGGGGGTCAACATTTTTTTAAAACAGTTTCAAGAATGGTTTGGCACTGCTGATGAGGGCTGGTCAGGAAAAAGGCCTGACAAAGTGCTGGCAAGTCTTTGCTATGAAAATTCTGTGGATGGTTCGTTTAACTGTCCATAGGATCACCATGAAACCCAGTCACAGCTCAACATCCCCCCCAATACACAGATGGCTGTGATGGCATCCTTGTTTTCATCCAAGAGTAGCACTTTTCATTCTCCAAGGGCACGATTTACATATTTTGTATGAACAGCAATGCCTCTTGTCCTTCCACGAGAGATGTCGCATAAGACTTTTGGATCTGAACTTGACACATACTTTAAATGACCCTCTAGCCATGTTTCAGTTATACAACAGAGGAATAAAGCTCAACAGAAGCCTGCAGTTGATCTGTTTTGTTGGGGAAACATCTTATACTCACGTTAATCACTTTAAATACTTAAAAGCGTTTACTGAAGATTTATCAGTGGATTTGTTACCATGTTACTTTTATCAAGAAGCTTCCAGTTCAAGGACCTTTGAGGAGCCTAGCCAAATTCCAGCACTGTCTAGTCAAGTGACTCACGGCAGGTCACACAGCAGGCAAATGAGAGCCGAGATGAGGCAACCTAAGCCTGTACCACAGGAACTACAGATCATGTCTTAACCCTCTGTACCTACCAATACTTGTTAAGTAATGCAGGAAAAGTAAAAACTTAATTACATAGGGAAAGGGAGTCAGACCACTGGAGAAATGAAAGTACCACAGTTGTATGTAGCAGAGGTGGTTTTCTACAGTTTTCAGCTTCATTTGAAGTATTTTATAGTTTAGATTAAAACGACAAGTTTCATAAGGAGGGAGATATATTGTG
The DNA here is from genome assembly GCF_019279795.1 of Protopterus annectens. Taxonomy (NCBI): domain Eukaryota; kingdom Metazoa; phylum Chordata; order Ceratodontiformes; family Protopteridae; genus Protopterus; species Protopterus annectens. The sequence goes on from NC_056741.1 coordinate 1,494,972,373, forward strand.
ATGTTTACAGAAGTCACTTGGGTGTACAGAGGGGGGTGGTACAATAGTGCTGTTACAGGGGTAGTTTGCACTATTTCTACAACACCATGTGAGGGAGGGAATGGGGTAGGAGAGAAAGGAAGCAACAATGGAGACAGCAGCAGAGCAAGGGTACACCTAGTAATGTCCCAAACCAATCAGATGTACTCGTTTCCTCCCTCCACAAGTACTAAATGTGGGGCGACTGGAACTGGGCTTTCAGTAAACACGCAGCTTGTGTCACACCAAAACCTTTCTTGTATAAAAACAAAGTTACAAAAGCGAAGTGTTTCAATTAATTTAATTTCTACTACAGCACTGAACAGTGAGGCATAACCACAGTTATACAAGTTTAACTTAGTAACACAGAAAATTGCTGCTATGTGTAGGGGCATTTCTATGTAATACAGAAAAAAGTGGTATGTTGCAAAAGAGCACAAGAAACCCTCCATTGGATTCAGCAGTGTGGTGGAGAGAGTAAACAATCCTGCAACTTTTTACAGGGTTTGTCAACACAGAACCACTTATCTAGCTGTAAAAGTCCATGGTCAAACAATACTTAACATTTTCTGTTGGGAGTTTCTCTGCTTGTCTCTTTGAACTTATCTACTATCTCACCACAAGTTCTACTTACTAGTTTTTTTGTTTTTTTTTTGTATCACAAGCATTTTCTCTTCTAGATTCAAATAGCAACTCTATCAGGTCTTCCTCCATGAGTATCCGATCTCAGACTTTTCTGGTATGCCTGTCCAAGACTCGTGCAATAGAATTCTACCAGTCTTCCCAGAAGTATTGCACTAAATTTCATAACCTACTGAATACAGCTCCAATATTTTGTCATTGAATTTATTTACAAATATGAAAGTTTGAGATTTAGTTTTCAACAAGGGGAAAATAAAGTCAGGATAGTCCAGGGTCCAATCCGCAAATGGGAGGACACAGGTTCTCAGTGAAGTACACAACCTCAGTGTATACAACAAAAATTTGGAACTCAAAACCACAAGATAAGTTATCCGAGCAACCCAAAAGATGCAATTCAGAGAAAAATGAATCAATACATAAACAGCAATAACAAACCACAAGCTTCAGAACTGGGGTTTGTGAAATCTTACTTTGCATAACAGTCTTGAATGCACAGCTTCCCAACCACAGCAAAAAACAAAGCTGATCAGATATGGTAGAAAGCTCAAAGAATATATAGATAGCTATAGATATATAGATTTTTTTTTTAAACAGGTGGTCTTCAAGTTGTTAGGACATCTCACTGGATAACAAAGATGCCGTTGTATGGGTTATGGGTATTCATAGGGTAGTACTAGGCTATCAGCCTTAGGGCCTATACAAACCTAGCCATAACAATTCCCTGGCTATTTCTTCCCACAATATTTACTTGCCTGGACCCCTGTCTGGCAGGGTGACTGACGTGATCACGGGGTGAATTTCCTATCTCCCATCCAATTGCCAAGGTTCCTTTCGAAGAGGGCCAAAGAGGTGCTCTGCTTGACATGTATGGGCAGTCTACTCCAGAGTCTGGGGAGTCTCTGGGTCAGAAACCTATTCCTCCAGCATGTTTTGTTCATTGCGATGACAAGGTTTAGATCTCTGGAGCATATGTCTCCGAGGTATTGATATTTCCTTCATCATAGTCTCATAGGAAGTTACTAGGCTAATGGTCCTAGGGCCCTTACAAGCATAGCCAAGTACTACCTTTACTTCCACAATCAGTACATATTGTCCCTGTCCAAGAGAGATACAGGTGGCACCCCCAGAGTGAATTTACAGTTAGCCATCCAATTGTCCAGGATGGATTTTAAGGTGGCCAGTGAGGTACTCTGTTTGACATGAAGTGAGACTCTGTTCCAAAGGTGTGGTAACCTCTGGGAGAGAAATCTGTTCGTCCAGCAGTTTCTATTAATGCCACATACCAGGTTATGGTCTTTAGAGCAAGTAACCCATGTACCATTTGAATTACAGATATGCAGGATTTCCATTAAAGCAGGGTCAGAGACTCCCTTGTATGCAAGGCAGAGATAACCTCGGAGTAGTCTGTATGAAAAGGAATAAACGGACAGTGACTTCAGATGATCCACATAGGACAGATGCTGAAGACCTTGAATTTTCCTTGTGAAGTACCTTTGTGGTTGGAAAGGTACATACAAAAGGGCCGTTGTACTCAGTTATTGGCCTGTTGAGGAAAGAGTACAGGGAGGTTATAACTTTTTTTTTCTGACGGCAATGCCCATATTTAGGAGTTGAGCAATATAGAACACCCTTCTTACCACAATGGAGACATGGCAATCAAAGGTAAGGTTACTGTCAACCTATGTGCCCAGGTCTCTCACCAGTGAGTGCGTACTTAGGGTGTTGATATTAATGTGGTAGTTAGCAGGAACATCGCTCTTACCGAAAGGGATAACATTTTTTTTGCATTGAGTTTAAAGCCATGACTTTGGCATCAATCATTTGTTTGTGCAAGACCCTCTTGTAGGATGGTGACATCATTTGGAGTTTCTATGACTGCTCCCAGTTTACAGACATCAGCAAACATTGTCAGCTTAATTTAGACTGAGAAGTTCTGTCCATCAAGTCAAAAAACAGGTGGCTTTCCTAGGGGAACTCGACCTGAAGTGGGCAAGGCAGTATCACACCAAGAAAATGGCTCCACCTCTAAGCCAGTGTTGATGACAGCAGGCTTGAATATAAACTCCAATGGCAGATTACCAGATTAAAATTACGGACACTTCAACAACAGGAATCCACTTAATCAAATTACATTTTTTTCCACAGATCCTCCTTGTCCATCAAGCCTCCTTTCTACTACTCAAAATCAGCTTTATTTCCTCACTGTCAAGGCAGCCTATTCATATGCTTGAAGGTGAGGGTTGAGAAAGCCAGCACCAATGTCATCATCCATGTTGAGATCTGGTTTTCTCTTAAGACTCTCACACTCCCCTGAACATGCCCATCCCAAAACATCCAAGCAGTTCTTGTGTGCTAAGCAATTGCAATGTCTGTATCACACCTCTGTGCATACTCAAATTGAGGGCCTTGCCTCTGACACAGCACCTCTGTAGGACTCCCCCATGTCAATCCCAGAGATTCTCTTGTAGAAGTGTCCAGGTACACACCTGAAAGAGTGGTAAGCTAGATCAGCCCTAAATTTCTTTCCTCCCCACTCCACCTCACTAATTTGTCTTTGGACAACTGGGATGTATTGGAGATTTATCCCTATGCCAAAGTTGGCTAGCCATCCCAGACCAGTAAAATTAGCAGTTATGACACCGTGCTAATGAGGAAGTTGAACTTTTGTAAAAGAACCCTCCCTTGCAGGCAAACAGTCAATGAGAAGCCTACACTTGTAAAGCAACCATGGCAGTTTCGAAAAGTGATATCCTTACTTGACAGCAACTTGCATCAGTTTGAGCATCTAAGACAGGACCACCCATCATGGATCCTGACACATTTACAGTAAAAAAAATAAATGGGGATAACTATCATTGCTAATGGGGGGATTACTATTGTCAAGGCCTGTTATACACCCCCATTTAAAAATTAGGCTCTAGTGCTACAATGCCTCTCGAAACACAATGTTCTGGTATGTCTGCTTGCACAATAGTCAGTTATGGACAATTACAATTTTTGTGCAAACTGAAAGTTTGTGACACTTTTTATAATTGTGCCAGTACAGCGCTTACCCCTCTCTCTAGCACATACTAGGATAGATTATATACTACGGCATCTAAAGTGCTTATGTATGTCAACCTTGCTGTTTCAAGGAGACTTACTGCATGATAAACAAATAATTGCAGTAATAAAGCATGCCCCATGTCCCTTCGATGAGCAAGAGTAGTATCTCCCCAGACTGATAATCTGCAGTACAGCACCTGGACAGGTAAATGGAATGCCTCAGAAGGCAGGTATTGTATAAAAATGTCACAAGAGATACTAGAAGTGGCACTAAAACTTGCATTGCAAAGCACGTGAAAAATTAAAAGCATGTTTACGGTTCATGTAACACATTCTACTAGGAATACAGACTTATTCAGAATGGAAAAGCAATAATGCATGCTGGCATTTTAGTCAGAATGTGGTAAAATGCTGTTGCAATAAAAAGAGGCAGAAGTTAAAAGCAAACATCCAGTTTAAACTATCTTGAATGTCACATGGAATTAAACTGCAAACTTTGGGTGGGAGGGGACACAGGAACAAGAGTTCTGGATGAATCATGTGGGTAGCTATGACACAGTAACCATTTTTGCAATGCTTAAAAAAAAAAAAAAAAAAAAACTTGCATATTTTTCTAATCTACAGCAATCCATTTCTGTGCAAATGATTTACCATTTGCCACCCACCATATTTGCAGCTCTATCCAATGACAAATTTTAGAACTGCTCAATACATTTTCATACATCTTTCAATATACTTTCATACATCTTTCAAAAAACGTTCACCAATGGACTAGACAGACACTGCCACAAATAATTCAATTATCTTAGAACATTTCCAGTCACTTTCCAACACGCTTGGTAATCTGTCTCAATTCTTTCCCGGGTCTATGTTTAACCATTGAATGGCATGTTCATTGAATAGGCATTCATTGTACACATATCATCGAAAGTCCATTTTATCATAAGGCCAAATGACTAAATTAATTTCATCAAGTGACAATTGTTGGCCAGCATAAACAAAATGCAATGTAGTACAGACTTACCAGTATGGCAGGGAAAAGGAAATCTGCCCTTTCCCTACTGTAGCACAACCTAGGAAATCTACAGTCTTGGAATTGTTATATATATATAATTAGTGGAGGGCGTTGGGGGCTGTGCCCCCCATATGAGGAGGGTCTGGTGTTAACCAAATCCTCATGTGGGGGAGTTGTGCTCCCACACACCTGCTAATTATATATAACTGCTCCAAAATTGTACTACAGTGGGGAAAGGGCAAATTTCCTAATACCTACCACACTGGTAAGTCTGTACTATGTTCCATTTTGTGTTGGCAAACTCTAGTTCGATGATATTTATGATAATTTAGCCTTTCAATGAAATTAATTTTCATGGTATGTGTGCAATGAATGGCCATTCAAGGAATGTGACATTTGATGGTTAAACATAGACCCGTCTTTCTCACCTATCTTTAACACACATTGCATAAAATCAGACACAGAAACATGGTTATGAAAAACTGAGATACCATGCAGTTAATTTGTTAAACATAGGCCCACTAGGCACAAATGCCTTTTAAGCTCTCTCTAGCAGAAAACTTCACTCACCAAATCTGCCACATGGCAGGTCTTAGAAATCTTGCCTTGCGCAGTGCATTTATTTATTTATTTTTTTGCTGAAGCTATAAGCTCTCACAAACTTTAAATGATAACTGCAGAGGTACTACTATTATATATTTAACATGGAAGCAATGGTAGAGAAATGACTGGAAGCACTGACTGGACAATCAAATGACTGTTACAGTATGCGAGTAGAAATGGACAGAATCAAACAGAAGGCTGCAAACACACTCCATAAGCAGCCTGCTGCTGTTACTGTTTGTGCTGCAATGATTTGAATATAATTTTACAGTGGGTATGTTGATAAAATTCACAAGTACATTTTACTTATTTGGTGGGGATTAAAACGTGTACATATTTGTTGGGGATCTAAAAGTACTATACAGCCAGCTATTTGTTTTTTCATACTGTGCTAGTAGAAATAAAGCCCAGGCATACAAAATGCTCTACAATAACTGTACTCTTACTCTGAATGGGGTGTAGCCATCAAGAAAAAAGAAAAAAGCTACTATGAATAAAATCAACGCAATTCCATTTACATCAAGCAAACAGTTTAAATAAAAAAAAAGTGTGCATTCCAGTTTTCTACTTATATAATCTGCACCAGTTTTTGGATACCCAAAATGCAACCCATTCTTACCCATTAAATCACAAATGAAAAAGATCATGCACTCAGTAAAGCACAGTTGTGTACCTACCATAAATGTAGATGTTAGAGGGTATTCACTGTTGCAGTCATTACTCTTGGGGTTATCCTGCTGGCAGGCTACCTGCAGTCGACCTGAATTCCAAAGTCCTGGTCCGGTGTCAGTTGCTGTCGCCTCCTCCCCGACGTCAGTACGCCAGGGGTATAAAAGATGCAGCAGACGCCATTTTCTTCAGTTTTTTTTTTGCCCCAGATGTCAGGTGCCCCCAAAAGGGTAGGCTAAACAAATTATGCCAATAAACATGCATGCACTAAAGTAAACATTTCCTTCATCTACAAGCAAATACACCACATAGGTTGTGTATAGGACAGAGAAGTACAGATAAGACCCAGCAAAGAAAGGGGGATGGCGGGAGGGTAACCTGGACTGCAACAGTGAATACACTCCAACATCTACATTTATGGTAGGTACACAACTGCACTATATTCATATTGTTTCACTGTTGCAGTCATTACTCTTGGGTTGAATCCCAAAGCCGAGGATGGGTGGCTGGGCTAAATAGGATTAGGAGAAGCTAAGAGGCCCTGCAGAACCGCAGTGGCAAAGCCTGCTCAGGATTTAGAGTAGAGTAGAGTAGAGAGGTAAGTGGTAGTGCTTTGTAAAAGTGTGCACTGAACCCCAAGTTGCAGCCTCTCAGATGTCTTTGGTTGGTACTCCCCTGAGGAAGGCTGCTGAAGTGGCTGCTGCTCTGGTTGAATGTGGCCCAATTCCCTTAGGCACAGATTTGTCATGCTGTGAGTAACAGAAATGAATGCAATGGCCTATCCATTTTGAAATAGCCTTTCCTTGTGATCCTGCAGCATATGCCACTAAAAGTTGCTCAGTCTTTCTGAAAGCTTTAGTTCTGTCCAAGTAGAAGCATTGCCGTCTGTTTATGTCCAAAGATTGCAGAAGTCTCTCACCCTTGTTCTGTGGGTTTGGATAAAAGGTAGGTAAGTGAAAGGTTTGGTTAAGGGCCACACTGGACACCACCTTAGGCATAAATGTAGGATTCGTCCTGAGAGAAACCCTGTCTGGATGGAAAATGATAAAAGGTTCCACAGCTATGAGTGCCTGTAACTCAAGACTCGTCTTGCAGAGGTTATTGTTAGGAGCAGAGCTGTTTTCCAGGATAAGAATTTTATATCAGCTGTTGGGGCTGGCTCAGGCAGTGTGAGTTTTTCCAAGACATAATTGAGGTCCCATTTAGATATTGGTGCTCCCCTTGGAGGTCTTATGTTTTTGGCCCCTCTGAGGTACTGCCTTATTAAAAGGATGAGAAAAGATAGGTGGTTCCATATTGTAATGGGGCTGAAATGGCAGAAGCATGAATCTTAATTGAAAAGGATAGACCTTTGTCCAGCATCTCAGTTAGGTATTGTAAAAACGGAGGAATATATGGTACAAAAGTGTCAATTCCTTGCTTCTGGTTCCAAGCACAGAATCTCTTCCATTTTTCTGCATAAGATTTTCTGGTACTGGGCCTCCTGGCCTCCAAAATAACATCCATTACAGCTTTGGAGAGAGGAGTGTTCTGAATGGCTACATTACCTGCCATGCTGCCAGATTTAAGGTCCCGAGTTGGCTGTGCAGGATCCGATTGATTTGCTGGGTCAGTAAGTGAGAAGTTTTGAGGTAATGTCCAGCCTGAACCTTGAGACAAGTTCTTTAGGAATGGGTATCAGTGCTGGAGTGGCCAGTCAGTATCATTTTTGGCTTCTCTTGTCTGACCTTTAGGAGTACCTTGGGGAGGAGAGGCAGTGGAGGAAAGGCATATACTGTTAGGTTTTCCCAGCTGAAGGATAGGGCATCCACTTTCCATGCATGCTTGCTTGTGATCAAGTCCTTGTGCATAATCTCTGCAGATGGCAGTTGTGAGGGGAAGCAAATAGATGTCTGGGCATCCCCATTTCCTTGTTATGCTGAAGACTTGTGGATCCAGTTTCCACTTGTGGGGATCAATGAGGTTTCTGCTTAGTTTGTCTGCCAGAGTATTTATTTTTCCTGGAAGGAATTGTGCTTGCAGGTGAACTTGTCAATGCTGTGTCCCACAAAGTCATGGCTTGTCTGCAAAGGGGGTAGGAATGTGTGCCTACCTGCTTGTTTATGTACCACATGACTGTAGTATTGTCCGTCTTTAGCAGTAGTTGTCTGGGATGAAGTAGATCCTTGAAAGCTGTCAGGGCATTCTGAACAGCTAGCATCTCTTTTTGATTGATATGGAAGATGCATCTGGCTTGTGGGCCATGTGCCCCGAATACATTTTCCTGCCATGTGGGCACCCCAGGCATAATCTGATGCATCCGTTGTTATTGTCTGCCTGGCTATGGGTAAAGTGAATGGCTATCCCTTGTTGTGGTGACAGGCCTGTGCCCACCATCGAAACTCCTGTTGCAGGCAGGGAATGAGTGTAATTAATGTTTCCAGGCTGTGGCAATATTGAGTCCAAACACTTTTCCTCATATGCAGTATGGCATATGGAATTAGCAGGATGCCATGAAGCCCAAAGCCTGCAGAATTTTTCTTGCAGATAATTTGGTCTTTGTTGCCAGCATTTTGAAGTAAGAAGTCAGTTGCCTTTGTCTGGCATGAGATGAGCCATCTGGGCAGTAGCATTTAAGCTTGCACCCAGGAATATTATCTCTTAAGAGGGTACTAGTTTTGATTTCTTTTCATTTACAGTGTACCCTAGGCAAATTAGTAATCTTTTTACAAATGCCAGATGCTTTAGTAGAATGTCTTTGTTCTCTGCTTGAATAAGGCAGTCATCTAAATAAGGATATATTTTAATTCCTTTTTGTCTGCAAAATGCAATTACTGGTGCCAGGCATTTTGTGAAGACCCTGGGCGCAGTAGATAAGCCAAAGGGCAGTGCAGGGAATTGGTAGTGCATTGAGCCAGCTATGAATCTGAGGGTATCTTCTGCAAGATTGTCTGATTGGGACATGCAGGTATGTCTCTTTTTAGGTCCAAAGTTACGAGCCAAGCCTTCTTGCCCAGCATGGGCAGTAGCTGCTGCAGAGTCAACATTTTGAATTTTGGAACGTCCAGAAATGTGTTTAGAATAGACAGGTCCAGCATTAGTTTCCAGGCTTTGTCCTTTCTGGGCACCAAAAAAAGTAGAGTAAAATCCTTGTCCCTGCTCTTGTTGTGGTACACACTGAATGGCCCTCATGTCCATGAGGGATGAAACTTGCTTTTGTGCCTCTGCCCATTGATTGTGAGGCAGGTCTGGCATACCTTTTGCCCTTGGTAGGGTGTGAAAGTGGAACCTGTAGCCCTGAGACACTATGTTCAAGACCCATTTGTCCTGGGTGATCATGTGCCAATTTTGTGAAAAAAGTGCTAGTTTTCCCCCTAAGGGGGCTGCCAAAAGATAAGTGCTTGGTTCTGGCAGAGGAAAGTCATTGGGAATGTTTCCTGTATGGCTGTGATTTGTCTTCTCCGGTTTTGGAGGTAGAAGCACCCCATTGTTTAGGCCTGTAAGAGCCTTGGGGCCGGGATGTCTGTATCTGCCTCTTTGTGGCCTGACACTGGAAAGGACCAATTCTTTGCAGGCCAGTTCCTGCTAAATCTGGGAGGCTGCACCTGTAAGAAATCCTTAACTGTCTGCATAGATTTTGCTTTATCCTCCATTTTCTTCAACACCTCTTCTGCTTTAACACCAAACAAAGTATCATGCTGTAATGGAGCATCAAATAATTTTGCTTTAACATGATCAGGCAGATTCTGTTCCTTTAACCAAGCATGTCGTCGAATGACAGAACCCGTAACAGCGGCCCTGAAGAGGCCTCCAGAGAATCAAAACCACATTGCAAAGTATGCTTTCCCACCTGTTCAGTTGCATGCAATAAATCCTGCATTTTTTTTGTTTTCTGCACATTCAGAATTTGTTAACATTTTCTGTTAAAGCAGTGACAATAAGGATTGCTGATATTTAAGCATATAAAATTGACAATTTAAAGCCCTCACAGCCAAGGTAGCAGAAGTGTAAACCTCCCCCCCCCCCCCATCTGTCCAGTGCCCTTGAATCCCTATCAGAGGGGGTAGGGTTTTTTTGCAGTGGAAGCCTTGACCCCTTTGGGACCCTGAGAAATAGTTTCTGGGTCAGCAGCAGGGATTTTATAAAGAAATTTATGTGAGTCTGGAATCCTGTAGTATCTGTCTGGCTTAACAGGTGCAAGGGGTAGAGAGTCAGGGGACAGGCCGGACTCTGAAAATACATCTACTATGTCTAAAATAGGAGGGATAGCAAGAGACCTGTGCTGAGGTAGTAAAAGAAAATCTCTAAGCCTTTTCTTCTATTCTAAGTAGTCCTGGCTCTCCCAGTGGAAGTGCTCCCTCATGGTATGCAGGGTTTCCCCAAAAGAAAAATCCTCAGGAGGGGAGGCTGAAGGTATAGATTCTTCAGCATCAGAATCCTCACAGGGAGGGAGAGAGTATTCTTGGTCAGAAGAGGACCCAGAGGAAATGGAAACCTGATCTGAAGATTCATATTCTGTCTCTTGCCTAGGCCTCTTCTCAGGAGGGGGATGGGAACCCCTGATCAAAGTAATTAGGTCTTCGGCCATTTTGAGCATCTGTTTTTTAGGCATGGAGGCCTGCCCATGGGCTTGCTGCACTTGTTTCTTTGTATTTAGTGGTGCTTTAGTCTTTGTAGCTGTAGTCTGTTTTATATATAACTGTGTAGGCCTGAAAATAGCCTCAGAAGCCGATGCTTGCTCAGCGGCTCTGGACCCATCTGAGGGAATATTTTTCAAGTGTCCAATACCTTGAGAGGCCTAGCCTGCTCCACGTGGGAGTCAGAAGCGGCCTGCGGCTCTGAGGTAGCGGCCGTCAGGGGCTGTGAAAGCTCCTCACAGAGAACCGGCGACTGGCTTAGAAGAATGCAAAATTGTACAGACGCTTAATAGTGCATTGGTTAAATCTAGCACAAAATCTGCAATTATCTACGTCGGGATCAGGGCCTAGGCAAGGAATACAATAAGAATGGAAGTCCTACCTCCTATCAACTTTTTCTGACATTGGTCTGGAGCGAGAAAAAAAAACTTTCTCCAACAGGGTACTTAGCTTTAAATGAAGACTTTGGATCTGAAATTCGAACACGGAAATCTCAGGAGTGAACCGACCGGCACTTGCGAACGGCTTCTGCTTCGGGCACTGCGCGACAAGAAAGACTGAAGAAAATGGCGTCGGCTGCATTTTTATACCCCTGGTGCACTGACGTCAGGGAGGAGGCGACAGCAACTGACGCTGGACCAGGACTTTGGAATTCAGGCAGACTGCGGGTAGCCTGCAAGCAGGATAACCCCAAGAGTAATGACTGCAACAGTGAAAAACGATGAACATCTGTTGGTTCTGTTTAATCCTGCTGACC